>NC_134789.1:34341224-34381224 GCF_046742065.1 Oratosquilla oratoria
CAAGTGAACAAGTCATTGAAGGACGGTGGGAGCAAGACTTCTGTAGCATGTATCTTTCAGGAAAATAATTTTTGTAAAGAGAATTAATTAAAGAACCCTCTCTGGGAAAGGTTTGGTGATGCAGAAGGAGAGAAAGTGAAGGTGGTAAAAGTTGTGCGTGAAGAGAAGGAGTAGTTAGTGCATGAGGCTGGTCTGGGAACAAAGTGGTTTCTGAGTAATGGGTTTGCGATATCCCTTTAGATAGTTCATACGCGGGTCTGCTGTTCGTCCCGGCCACTTGGTCAGTAATAAACCCCACGTTATGGCACCATGTTCGTCATAGCCGCGTCTGGTTGGTTGTTGCAATGAGCGTTCGAGCGCAAGAGCCAATTGCACTCCTTGATTGCATGTTGCCACAACGTGAGGCTTATTGACCGTCGCGAACTAAACAAGCAGGCAGGAAGTAAGGTCACTTGGAGAAGGAACCGAGTGTAAGGTGAAAGGCAAACCATATGTTGTTTACAGAGGATGGAGTGTTTACGAGGGATAGTGAAGAGGAGTTGTTTGGGGATTGCAATAAAGTTTAATAGCATTTGTGAGGGACGAAAGTCAAGAGGCGAGATGTCAGCAAAAATAAATAAAATAAATAAATAAATAAACAATAAATGAATAAATAAAATATGTGTGTGGGAATCGCACAGGAAAACTCAATGCAAATATAATCACAATGATTATTTTTGGATCAAGAAAAAATTCTTCTATTTGTTCATGCATGTTTATGTATATGAATATGTGTATTTATATTTTACTAGATATATAAAATGAATATCGTTTATCAAGAAAAATCTCAAGTAGGTATTTTCCTATGTTGCGCAAACGGTAAGTTATCTTGTACCGCTTAGGTAAACATGATGTTGCACCTAGCTCCTCCAAAGCATGACAGAAGCTGACAAGGCGTTTCTTGTGCTATATGATTCCTTTCTGTGTTATTATGTTCCGATTCAGGGACAGACTCCTACTCCTCAAACTGGTTGACACGAAAGTAAAACTGGTCTCTTAGTTTCTATGAACTATGCTCCTCTCACTATGCTCCTATTGACTAGTGTGTGTGCACACACACACACATACGCACACGGACACACACACGTACACACACAATGCACACACACACACACGCATACACAAACACACACACGTGCACGTACACGCACACATGCACAGAATCTCCCGCACACACACAATAGGACTTATATATTAAAGAAAATCTCGTCATATACACGTAAATCCTACAACTCAGGATGTACGCACATACGGAGATCCGCGCACAAAGCTCACCCGCTGTTATTGTTTCCTCCTGTCTTCCCACGACAGGGATGCCAGGGTCACAGGGAAGAGAGGAAGAGGTGGGTGGTAGAGGAGGAGGAGGAGGAGGAGGAGGAGGAGGAGGAGGAGGAGGAGGAGGAGGAGGAGGAGGAGGAGGAGGAGGAGGAGGAGGAGGAGGAGGAGGAGGAGGAGGGGGGGGACAGAAAAGGAGAGACGAAGGAAGGACCAGAGAAGGTGGAAGAAGAGGAGGGTTAAAAGTGGAGGAAGAAGAGGGTAAGGAGAAGGCGGAAGAAAAGAGACGGAAGAAGAGGAGGAAATGACGGAGGAGGAGGAGGAGGAGGAGTAAGGGAAAGAAGAAGAGGAGGTATACATATATGGTTACAAGTTCCTTTGATTTAATCTTCGCCATATTTGGGTAACACCGCTCACCGTGCAGTGATTCATCTCCGCCATGCACGACTGAACACTGATGCGGGATCTGGTGTTCTCTCTCTCTCTCTCTCTCTCTCTCTCTCTCTCTCTCTCTCCCCTTTCCATCTCCTCTCCTCTCCTTATCTTTCTCTCTCCCCCTCCATACCTTCTCCTCTTCTCTCTCTCTCTCTCTCTCTATTAGAATTTTATTTCATTTCTCTCGTTCGTATTCTCGAAAGGATGTGACAGTCGCCAAATCATCGCCTTAGCGAGATTCAAGCTCTCCTTCCTCCGCACCTGTGTCGTTTATGACCTCACTCTGTACGAAGTTGCTATCACGTATCGCCTTTATTAAGTCTTGTTATCACAAACCGACATTCCGTTTTAGACGTTATCACAGACTGCGTCATTCAGACTCGAGGCCGAAAAAATATGTTTAATGTCAAACTATTTTCAAGGTTACAATATCCACAGCTAATGCCAGCAGTCTAACATTCTGTCGTTTGTCCTAAAATTCTTTCGTCTGTTTAGGAGGCCTCCACTGTTCCTTACCATCACACAATAGTGGTACAGCCGTCTTGGTGTGACATCCACAATGATAAATGAATAATTGAATAAATAAATAAATAAATAAAATAAAATAAATAAATAAAAGAGGCATGTCAATCTTTCTTTTTTGGGAGGGGGACGCTTGCTACACACTGAAAAAGTAGATAAATGATGTATAAATGAGTATTTATAAATAAAGACGTGAAAAAGTAAACAAAAGGAAATGTCCTGCACACGCCCCCCGGCGGCCTCGATGTGTGTCGCCAGCGGCGTCCAGAACCTGACCAAAGCTTTCTCTCTCAGCGACCCTTGCTGCACCTTCATCTCGGCCTAATATTGCTCGTTGTGCGGCTGTTCCTCTGAGACAACTCGTACGTAATGAAGGTAACTACAATAAAGTAGTCACATTTAAACATATATATATATATATATATATATATATATATATATATATATATACATATAATATCAATGTTAATAACAGTATTGATATTAATGTCAATATTACTCAATATTAATATCAATATCAATGTTAATATTAATATTAATGATACAAGCGAACCTACTGTCCATATAATCATTTCATTTCTCTCGGGACAATTTGATATGTTTGTTCTCTCCTGTGGATTTGCTCCCCTTAAATTGACCGTCCAGGGCTGTCCTTTGACGTGACGCAATATAACCTGACCTGCCCCAACTTGACCTTTATTACAAAGTCCTCTGGTTCGATCTCACCTGTACTGCACCAAGAACTAGTTTCATTTGCACTCAATTCTGGCCTTGTCTAAATAACTTTGAATTTTTTGTTATGCTTAGCATGACACACACACACAAATACACCCACACATACATGAACACACCCACACGCACACACAAACACACACGAGTCCAACACGTGATCCAAAGACCATGGTGAAACACACACACACACACACACACACACACACACACACACACACACACACACACACACAAACACACACGAGTCCAACACGTGATCCAAAGACCATGGTGAAACACACACACACACACACACACACACACACACACACATATACACACGTCAAGAATTTTCTGCGTTTATATGCAGGCTATCGTTGCAACTCAAAATTCATAAACGTCCGTTAATTCCGTTATAAATATTAAAAATTTTAAATTCTGGAAGACAAGTGGAATTCCCATTACACAAGCATTCCGGGTACTTATTTTCGTGTATTCTAGTTCCTATTGGTGCAATATTGCAAATATTGCTTTTGCAATGCGAGAACACGATGTGGTCCCTGTTCCCAATTCCTGAAAATTAATAAGCGAGCCGAGGGTCGGTACTGAATTACCTCTTCAATATGGGGATGGTCTATGCCGCGGCTGTACAAAGATAAGGGGATTTCGTTCAGACCCGAGGTCTGACTGAGCGTGACCATTTCCAGACCAAAGGTCGAATCTCTGGTGAATGAAATCGTCTGGAGACTGGTGTTACGTCATCTATACGGAGCGTCTCCGTGCTGAAGATATCGGTCATTTGGTGTTCAAGTTCCAGCATAACATTTACCGAACGTCATCCGCTTTGATGTCACGGAAAGTGTTAACGTCACGTGAAAATGAAAAATACGCCTAATCAGTCTCTCGTCCAGCCCTTGATTTCATACTCTGTGCCGAGTGGTTAAGGGAAAAGAGAAAATGACACACACACGCACGCACACACATACACGCACGCACGAACGCACATACACATGGTTGAGACCCAGATGTTCCTTGGAGCCATAAAACTCAAATGTCATTTATTCTGTTGAAGATTTTTGATGGTTTGTACCCAATGGTCAGATCGAGGAGATTATTTCACTTTTATTTTTATACAACGATTCCAAACAAAACTCATTATACATACGTCGATATGTATTTATCAACCCTATCTTATTTTCCAACCGTCTGACTGCTTGTAAAGCATGCGCAGGTGTTTAAAGAGCAGGCGTTACAGATGTCAGAACTGTTGCTACACCTGTTAAGGTTGGCCCCGGGCTAGACACACGTTACCCTGCCACCTTCTCCTGCCACCTTCCCTGCCGTGAAAGCCTTGCAGCGTCGCCATTACGACCACGTTACTGCATCCATGACAACTGATTGACGAGGGAAGCTCTGCAGCGAGACCTCACGCCTGTGCTCGCAACAGAGTGCAAGTCAAGTCTCTGGTATTTCCTGTTGGCACTGTGCCGCCAATGACATTTTTCAAACTTTGTTATAAACAACAGTGCCAGCCAGTTAGCATCCAAATGATAAAAATTACTTTCCATTTACTATCACTAGTCTGCCTTCTTTAAAACATAACTGAAAAGATGTACACACACACATATATATATTATATATATATATATATATATATTTATATATATACAATGTATATATATATATGTACATATAATATATATATTATATTTATATATATACAATGTATATATATATATGTACATATAATATATATATATATTTATATATATACAATGTATATATATATATGTACATATAATTATATATATATATATATATATATATATATATATATATATATTTATTTATATATATATATATACATACATTATATATATATATATTGAGACATTCTGACAGGTTGATGTAAGCGGAATAGGAAACACAGGAGTCTTAGTCTTGAGTTTATTCCTGACTAGTTTCGCAGGTATGCTTTTTCAAAGGAATATGTGTACAAACGGGCTGTGGGCATTATATACATGTGGTGGATCTCACCACCTCCCCGAGTTACCATAGTTGGTGACGAATGTGAACATCACATTGTGGCTAACGCAACAATGAAGAAATTTTTACAATTAAATATGATAACACTAATAAAGAAATTATTAATAGAAAATGTAACAATAGTAATGATACCAATGAAGATAAATATTTAAATAATAATATTAACAATAATAACAAAAATTATAATAATAATACAGTAGAAGTAATAATGATAATAATGAAAATAACAACAATAATAATTATTATTATTAATTTTATTTTATTGTTATTATTTTCATTATTATTATTATTACTTCTACTGTATTATTATTATCGTTTTTGTTATTATTGTTAATATTATTATTTAAAATATTTATCTTCATTGTTATCATTACTATTGTTACATTTTCTATTAATAATTTCTTTGTTATTAGTGTTATATTTAATTGTAAAAATTTCTTCATTGTTACGTTAGCCACAATGTGATGTTCACATTCGTCACCAACTATGGTAACTCGGGGAGGTGGTGAGGTCCACCCCATGTATATAATGCCCACAGCCCGTTTGTACACATATTCCTTTGAAAAAGCATACCTGCGAAACTAGTCAGGAATAAACTCAAGACTAAGACTCCTGTGTTTCCTATTCCGCTTACATCATATATCATATATATATGTACATATGTATTCATGTATATATATATATATAAATATATATATATATATATATATATATATATATATATATATATACATGTTATGTAGGGCAATGCAGTCAAGCGCACAAGAGTGCAGATGCCTGCATATGTATGTGCGTGTGAAGAAGGTGCTTTTGCCATTCTTAACCTGGTTCTCCCCTAGTTCGCAGGAAGCCGTAGAAGCCTTGCAAGAATACAAATGAGGGCACGAAGAGAGCACGAGCTCCCTCAGGCGGAGGGTAGCCAGTACCTGGTGGGGGGAGGGGGGGAAGGGAGGGGAGAAAGCGCGAGTGCTGTCAACTGGGTGAAGGAGGGCAAAGTACTTCATCCGTGGACAGTTCTTATCAACTTTGACTTTGTTCAGCTGGGGAATCCCTTCCGGTTTCCCTGACTGGAAACCCGCGGCCCACAACTGTTGGCAACGGTTCACGAGCCCTCCCATAATTTTCTCTTGAAAGAAAAGTTTGGTTGTGATGTGTTATTGTAGGATGTTTATGTGTCACCTTCTTGTTGGTGTTAGCACTGACATTAACGTTGTAGTTGTAGTTGTTGTTGCTGTTGTAGTTGTAGTCGAGGGGAGGATGTTGATAGATATCTTGGATACGGTACGGAGACCGAATGCCAGCCCCCAGGGAGTGACCTTCCAGATGGAAGCAAAGGTTGTCACCGCGCTTTGAAGACATGTGTCAGGGAGACGATTCTTTCTGATGTCCGTCTTGCAGAACCACAAGAACTCTGAGACCCTTCCCTCCAGTTACTCCCTCACCAGCTTTTCTTCTGGATGGCCACAAGGGGGGGGGGGGGTCATTTAGTTGGAGGAGGGGGAGGGGAGGGGAGGGGAAGGGAGGGGGAGGGGAGGGGAGGGGGGAGTGAAAGACTTGGGATACAGTGGGACATAGCGTTTCATAGTCCTCGACCTTGAAGGAAAGGAGAGTCTCGTGAAGGATCAAGACCTTCTGCTGGAGGGGCAAGACCCTCTTAGAGAGAGACGGGAGAGATTGATTAAGATTCTTTTCCGAAAAAAGAAGGGGCAAAGAGAAGTTTAATAAAATGTTAATGAAAATTGAAAATTCCTCATTCCCAGTTAAAAGAATGCAGAATAACAAGAGTCTGAGTAAAGAAAAAGAGAAGGGGAGGATTAGAGGGATAATTAAGATAACAAAAAGACGAAAAGGGAAAAAATGCACGGAAACCATCCTGATACTTCTACTGCTTCTACTACTACTACTACTACTACTACTACTACTACTACTACTACTAAAAAATAGTTTGAGCCAATCCCTAACTTTAGAATGACATTCTACAGAAAGTTCTTTGCCGTAAGGTCAACTTTCTTGGCCATCCTTCGGGGGTTTCCCGTAGACCATAAGAAGCAAAGGGAGAGTTGCAGGCCTCGCCTCCGTTCACATGGAGTGGAAAGTAGAAAGTGAATAAAAGATAAATGAGAGAGTAACCGAAGGCACGCAGCGAAGACGAATGAGGTGGATAATAAAAATAAATAAACAAATAAATGAATAAATTGATAAATAAAGAAATCGAGAAATAAATAAACTGATAAATATAAATAAATGAATAAATAAATAAATATATAAAAACAAATAAATAAATAAACAGAGAGTAGGAAGGAAGTGGTATAACAAAAAAGAGGAGACAGAAGAGGAGAAGTGTGGGGAAGAGAAGGAAAGAAAAGTGGGCGCGTCAGGGAAACCATCGCAAGACGGCTGAAGAGACAGCGGAAGGCGTGCGGATGGTCTGAATGCAAATGAAAGAAAAGAACAAAAAAAAGAATCCTGAACACGCGGCAGAGGCAGGTCATTAAAGACCAAGGGATGGCAGAAGCGAGGAAAGGAGAAGAGAAATAAACACCGACTAGTGACATGTATAGGAGAGGAAAAAGGAAAATATATATTTATATTATTGCTGATGGACTCCAGGTAGGCAGGGGCAAAACACTTCAACGGAAAAGGAGATAAAAAAGCAAAGAAACAAGGAAGTAGACACATCGATGAAGGAATAATTAGAACTTGACAGCACACCCACATGGACAAGGAAAGGGAGAGAGGGGGGGAGAGAGAGAGAGAGAGAGAGAGAGAGAGAGAGAGAGAGAGAGAGAGAGAGAGAGAGAGAGAGAGAGAGAGAGAGAGAGAGAGAGAGAGAGAGAGAGAGAGGAGAGAGAGAGTGGGGAGATGGAGGGGGAGGGTGAGAACAGGGAGGGAGAAAGAGGAAGATGAAGGGAGAGGTAGGAAGATGATGGGGAGGGTGAGGGGGAGGAAGGAGAGGGAAGGAGAAGGAGAGCGAGGAAGGGAGAGGGACGGCCAGGGAAAAGGGAAGGAGGATAAGAGGGAGATAGGAGAGAGAGGAGAGAGAGGAGAGAGATAGGGGAGAGGAGAGAGGGAGGGAGAGGAGAGAGAGGGAGGGAGAGGAGGGGGAGGAGAGAGGAGGAGGGAGGGAGGAAGGGGTAGGGAGGAGGAGGGTATGGGGGAGGAGGAGGGAGGAGGGGAGGGAGGAGGAGAGAGGAGGGGAGGAGGGGGGGGAGGAGGAGGGGGAGGGAGGAGGAGGAGGGGGGGGGGGGAGGAGGGGGGAGGAGGAGGAGGGAGGGAGGAGGAGGGAGGGGGGAGGGAGGAGGAGGAGGGAGGAGGAGGAGGAGGGAGGAGGAGGAGGAGGGGGAGGAGGAGGAGGGAAGGAGGAGGAGGAGGAGGAGGAGGAGGAGGAGGAGGAGGAGCAGGAGGAGGAGGAGGAGGAGGAGGAGGAGGAGGAGGAGGAGGAGGAGGAGGAGGAGGGAGGAGGAGGAGGAGGAGGAGGAGGAGGAGGAGGAGGAGGAGGAGGGAGAGGAGAGGGAGACTTTCACTTGAATGCAGATAAGCCGTCATGCACAGCCAAACTTGGCTTCGTCCTCCTCCTCCTCCTCCTCTTCTTCCTTGCTGTTTTCTTCCTCATCTCTCTCGCCCTCCTCTTCCTCATGCTTCTCTTCTTCCCCCTTTTTTGTCTTCCTCCACATCCTTCTCTCTCTCTCTTCTTGTCCTTCCTCCTCCTCCTCCTCGCCCTACCCTTCCTCTATTCCCTTCTTCTCCATCTTCCTCTTCTGTCTATTTTTCTTCTTCCTCTTCCTCCTTGCTACTGTCGTCATTCTTTTCCTCCTATTCCCAGACCTTCTATTCCTACATTTCCTCCTCCTTCCTTTCATTTTCTCTTCCTCTTCCTTATTC
Source organism: Oratosquilla oratoria (assembly GCF_046742065.1). Classification (NCBI taxonomy): domain Eukaryota; kingdom Metazoa; phylum Arthropoda; class Malacostraca; order Stomatopoda; family Squillidae; genus Oratosquilla; species Oratosquilla oratoria. Next base: position 34,350,135 of record NC_134789.1, read on the forward strand.
AACTCCTCGAAGTTTCCTTCGCACTATCTTCCCCGCATTCTCTTCCACCTCCGTCATTCCTTCTTCCTCCACCTACTTCTTTTCTCAGTCAAAAAAACAAAAACAAAAAAAAAAAACATCATGTCAGAACATGTCCTTGACTTTTCTTCGTCCTCCCTCTTCTTTCACTTTTTTCATGAGAATTCTCAAACCACCCGATATCCTGGACATATTTTCTCTATCTATCTACATCTATCCATCTATCTATATTTCCTTTCTTTTATTTGTCTATATACATTTGGCTACCTCCCTTGAAAGGGGGAAAAAGCCTTGGTATATGTATGTATGTATGTATATACATTTACCTCTATCTCCTCTCTCATTCTCTTTCACATAGCCTTTCTGGTTGAAGCATTTCTTCTGTTCTTCCTCGATTCTTGCATACGCTTATTCTCTCATCTTCATTAGTGTCTGTGTGTGATATTTCATCTTCCCTCTGTTATCTTGACTCCTTAATATTCTCTATTTCTCTTTCTTGTTTCCTCTACTTTGTACTTACTTCCCTTCCCTTCCACGGGAATCTTCTCTCGTTTCCTTTCTTCTGCTTTTGCTCTCGTGTCATCTTTCGATTTTTGTTTTTCTTCTCTCATTAACCTTTTGGCTTTCTTTTTTATTTCACTGTTTCTTTACACTAGCGCCGCGTGCGTTTTACTATAACGTTTATATCAGCTGCCGCCAGATGATTTAATTCAGCCGAGGGGGGGGGACTTCCTGGCACACTCCTCCTTCATCCGACCGTCCGTTCTCTCCGTACGACTACGACCACCACTATGACGTGACGTCGTCGTCGTCTTCGTCGTTCGTCTGTTTCGTCCTTTTCTTTTGCACTTCTCATCTTCATCCTCCTCCTCTTCCTCTACTTGTTCTTCCTCCTCGTTCTTTTCCTCTTACTCCTTCTTCCCATTTTTCCTCTTTATTTCTGTCTTCCTCCTCATCGCTATTCAATCCAGTTGTTTTCATCTTCTTTTTCTTCACACTACTTTTCCACCTTTTTTATCCCTTTGCCTTATTGTCTTTCCTTTTTTCTCGTGCTTTATTCTCTTTGCACTACTTCTTTTCCTTTTATCTTTCCTCAAACCTTCTCCCTCTTTTCGTCCTTTCTTCCTTTTCCTCCCTTCCTCCTCCTCTTCTTCCTCGTTATCTGGTTGTCCCATTCGCTTATCAGATCCACCGAGATCTTTATGCCCGTCTTTATCCTCTCAATGCCGTCACATCAAATAACCTTATCAGGTCACTGTCCAGCACCAAGACTTTAACGTCTATACTGGTTTCCCTCAGCCAAATAAAATCGCCTGGCGGCAGCCAGAATGAAAGACCTATGTACAGACCAAAGGGTCAACGAAAGTAAACGTATCTCTGAGATCTATAATGCCTTGACCTCCGGCCTTCACGAGTTCTGCCTCTTGTTCCATCTCCACAGAGAACAAGAGATACTACTTAGGCTGTAGCTAAGCGTCCCTAGGCGTATGTCCCTCCTCCTCCCTCCTCAGTACATTACGAAAGAAAAATGGAATTAAATTTTATTTGGCCATTCCCGGAAACAAATGTTTGATTTGCAAACTGCAATGAACGTGCGGCCTTCGTGAACTCCCATTCCGTACTGAACATAATTGTATCATGTAACCATTTGAATTGCAAATACCTTGTATGCAGATTAATCGATTCGCTGCTCTTCACAATCTGTACATTCAATTTGGATGTCGCCAGACGATTTTATTCAGTAAAAGGAAACCTTCTCCTGGCAAGTAAACAGTTCTAGATTACTTAAGATCAAGTTATTTACAAAACACCAGAATCAACATCTCCATGGGTATTACAACATAAACTTCGTATTACTCGTAAGTAACAAAACTGTTGGCTACGAAGCAGACTTCCCTTTCGTACCGGGTGTCACTTTTCTATTTATTCTATCTGCCGTCAAGTGATTGTATTCCATTCCGAGGCACCCCCGTCACAGTTGAGACTGGGGTCAGGGACTATCTGCTGTGGTGGCAATTTCATATTTACGAGTACTCTGTCGTCAGGCGATTTTATTCGTCTTCCTGGCACCTCCCTCGATTCGCAAGTTTCGTGATGGAGGCGAGGTCGATCCCCAATGCACCACAGCAGCAGCAGCAGCAGGCAACACGACAAATCTCATTATCACCATAACCGTTTCTCATTCTCTTCTATTTGTGTCTCCTCCAAGACGATGTTGTGAATAACCGCCATCTTCTCGATCTCTACCACATCCGCCACTGTCACTGCCATTGCCACCACCACCACTACCCCCTTCCACCTCCCTCCACCTTCAAACAAACGAAGCCCTACATGATGAACCTGCTCCCTTCCCTTCCCTTCCCCCAATCCTCCCCTCCCTTTCTCCACCACAACAAACCGCATTCTGTCTTTCCCCCCTTACTTCTCACTTCCTCCCCACTCACCTCAGCCCCTCCTCCTTCTCTTCCCTCTCTTCTTTCTTCTCTCTCTTCCTTCCTCCCTCTCTTCCTTCCTCCCTCTCTTTCCTCCCTCCCTACCCCCTCCCACCCACCCTCCCTCCTCCCCCGCTAACCCTTCCTCGTCTCTTTCCCATGTCTGCAATTTTCCTCTTTTTCAAACGAACAATTCTTTAATTTCCTCTCCTTCCTCAAACTCCATCCTCCTCCTCCTCCTCCTTCCTCCTCGCTCCTTCGTCTCCTTTCTTCGCCTCTGTCTCCTTTCCCTCTGTCGGTTCCTCCCCACAAAGTTTCTCTTCTCTTCTTAGCTTTCTTGAAATTTTCTAAGTCTTCATCTTCCCATTTCTTTACGTCTTCTCTTGACTTCTCTGTTTCTCTTTTGTATTCTTCCAGTTCCCTTTTCTTAACTTTCTCTTCGTGTGTTTCTCTTTCTCGTCCTGACTGCAAAATTTCTTTTCCCCATTTCCAATAGTTTCTCTCGTTACCACTGCATACTATAGTCTTCATAGTTTCTCTCGTTACCACTGCATACTATAGTCTTCATAATAAAGAAAATAATAAATAAGCAAATAAAGAAATAAATATATGAATATAAGTAAATAAATGAATAAATAAAGATGAAAAGATGAAAATACAAATGAATAAAACAAATGAATATTAATATGTAATTAAATAAACCAACAATTTATGAATAGATAAACAAATAATCAAATAAGAAAAAATCATTAATATACAGTTCTCGAAATTTTTGTTTTGAAAAAGACCTCCACAAGACAAGGAAGAAAGAACAAAAAAGAAAACGCAGAGGAAAAAGGAGGAAAAGACAGGGAGAAATAGGTATGGAAGAAAGAGATAGAAAAGAAAATGGGGACATTTTTGAGAACATGAACGGAAGGAAGAGACGTATGTTTAAATAAAAAAAAAGGAAAAGTGTGAGAAAGAAATCAAAGGGGGGAGATAGAGAAAGACATGAGAGAGCAGTAAAGAAAATGAATATAGAGAAAAACCAAAGAATATAGGTAGGTAGGTAGATAGGGAGAGAGAAAGAGAGAGGGAGGGAGAAAGTGAGTGAGGGAGAGAGGGAGGGAGAGAGAGAGAGAGAGAGAGAGAGAGAGAGAGAGATAATATGGAAACACGACAGACGCGAAGAAACGAGAGACAAAATTTGGTTAAGCCTAAGAAAATGTTTTGTCCAAGAGTGGATAAAATGAACATGCGAGAAGGAAGGGAGGAGGGAGGGAGGGAGGGAGGGAGGGAGGGAGGGAGGGAGGGAGGGGGGGCAGGAGAGCTTATGAATAATGTTGAGGAGAAAGAGTGAAATTCCGATAAAGAAAAGGAGATGGAAGGGAACGCGAGGTGCAGAATAAAGTGGAATAAAATGTAGGTATCAGAAATAGCGAGAAAGGGAGTGTGAAGAAGGAAGATGATCAGGAAAAGAAGAAATGGAGGAAAGGGGTAGAAAAGAAATATGATAAAAACAATATAGAAAGGAAAATTAGACACAAGAAAATATGAAAAAAGGAGATGGGAAGGATAATGAAAAATAACGGGTCCGACGAATGAGGGGAAAGAAGGGGAATACAACATAAACAGAGGGGAATGAAGAAAAGGAGAAAGTATAGGAAGAGAGAAATAAAGAGATAAGATTTGATGAAAAAAAGTGGAATAAGAAACCGATAGAAGAGGCAGAGATGGGGGCAAGAAAAGGAAAAAAGGAAAGAAGAGATGACGAGCGAGGGGAAATAAGAAGGAGAAGCGGGAAGAGGGGAAAAAGTAGTAATAACCAGCGGTTCTATCCGTGCCGAAGTGAGGGCGTCACAGCGGTGGGAAATGAGAGATTGAAGGAGGGATAGTAAAAAAATATATATATGTAAAAAATAAAATAAAATAAAATAAATAAGTAAATAAATAAATAGAAATATCGTCATTTTTCCCTGAGTGAGGATTAGCCTTTTCTAATCATAAAAGAATGATGCTCGAGAAAAAGGGAAAGAAGGGGAGGAGAAGAGAGAAATCTTGGAGAAAGAGGCAAAGGAGAAAGCGTAAAGATAGAAGGAGAAAATACGTGGGGCAAAGGTAAGAAAAGTCTCCCAATAGAAGAACATCAGCGATCAAGAGTGAGAAAGAGAGAAAAAACGAGAGCGAGTAAAGAGAATAAGAGAAATAGAGAGACAAAGAAAGGGAGAGAGGCAGGGGAAAGAGGGGAAAGAGAAACACCCAGATAAGGGTAATGATTGAAAAAGACGGACTTGGGGAAAAGGAACAGAAGGCAACAGAAAGGTAAGAAGGAAAGGTAAAGTAAGGAAGCAAGAAAAAGTTCAATTCAACCTCTAGAAGGTTGGAATCATCTTTATACATTTTATTCTGGCAGACGCCAGGCGATTACGGTCAGCTGTGCGTCAGCTGTCACGTGACGAACAGCTGATGATAGTCAGAGACCTGCAGCTGCCACACGTCCTGCCCTCTGCTATGCGGCTGTGGACTCTCACCTCCACCTCCACCTCCTCCTCCTCCTCCTCCTGCCCCTCCTCATCCCTCCCGAACTTGTTAGTTGTACGACTTCCGGCGGCTCGGTACTGTGGTTACTCCAATGTCTCCTAATCCTCCTCATCCTCCTCTTCCTCTTCCTTCTCTTCCTCGTCCTTTTTCTCTTCCACTTTCTTCTTCTCCTCCTCTTCCTTCTTCTCCTTCTCTTCCTTCTTCTTCTCCTCCTCTTCCTTCTCCTCCTTTACCTTCTCCTCCTTTACCTTATCCTCCTCTTTTTTTCTCCTTCTCCTTTTCGATCTTTTCATCCTTGTCTTCCACCGTGACATTTTCCTGTTCCTCTTCGTTCCCGTTCTCCTCCTCCTCTTCCTCACTTCCTCGCCCTCATCCTTTCACACCTTTTTCTCCTCCTCCTCCTCCTCCACACCTCCACCCTCCTTCCTCTGCCCCTTTTCTAATTTCCTTCGTAATCGACCTTCCCCCTGCTCATTTTCCTCTCCCTCGACCCCTTCCTCCTCCTCCTCCTCCCTCCCTCCGTCGCTCCCCATCCTTCTCATGGCATTAGACGCCGCCAGGTGCAACGGGAACAGTTATCCTTATCGATCAGTCACCGCCACAGAAGTAGTGGTCATCGGCATCAACATCTATGCGATTTCCATCACTACATATAAAAAAAAATACATTGGTGAGCACCACCACCACAATCATTACACCACCACCATGTCCACCATCACCACCACTGCCACCACCCCCACGCCCACCACCAAGCCACCCTTTTTTACCACCACCACATCACCCTCCCCACCCCTCCCTCCATCACTCAGAGCATAAACTTGGAGGACAAATTTACACACTTGGCGATAAAAGTGCAGGACGCTCGACCGGCAGCTGCAACCGACGCGCGCCGCCGACGACCTGCATAGCTCAGCTGCACGCGTACGGAGGCACAGCTGCAGATCGTAGCATCACATATTGTGAAGATTTTATGCATCAAGTGCCTGAAGCTACCACCTTTGCCCGGCGTGCTAGGGGAGCAAAGGTATCTGGTAGTCCGTGATACGTGTTACAGGATGTAATGGTACCACTCACGCCAAGACTTGTTGTTGTTGATATGATGAAGAGTTCGTTGGAGGTTTGGCCCTCACCTCCCTGACATGACACGAAGAATCGTACCTTTTTTTAATACATTGCAACGAGGATTGTACCTATATCGAAGCAACATAACAATCATGTTATAGTAGTAACAAGGGAATATGTGGACCTCAACTTGGAAACGCGTTACAGAAACTCTGAGGACCTTCACCGTAACCACGATAGATTGGCTGAAAGTCGTCGACACGCCCGATGATGCCAACAGCAGTCCATAAAATATCAAAATGGTCTCGAAGTGGGTCCAAGGAAAGCGAGACTCGCTTTATGGCATCATCAGTCAATCAGCCGGAGCTGTTAACATAAGAAGCTTCAGAAAGAGGCCACAGACGAATGGAATAGACTGTCGGAAGTTAGAGAACAACGTTGAGTGCCCCAGTTTTCCTTACGAGGTTACTCGAAATAAGTCTGAAGGGTCTAGTCAATAAATAGACAACTGAGACGATGAACAGAGAATTCACAAATTGACTGGAGGTCTCGTTATACGACTATGGGATTTCGTATGGACAAGGAGCATCAACAAAACTGGTTGTTATGTATTAGATACGCCCTTCAACATGGCCTTTGGATACTTTGTTCAGGCTAGAAATATTAAATTTTCTTCAGCTGAGAAAGCAAACTCAAGTCACACAGTTAAAAAATTTGACTAAAGACATCTGACCGAGAATATAAACAAAGAGTTGATTGAGACACAAACAAATCGAGGATATGAACTACATCAAGCTGGCAAGTTGGTAAAGATCCTCTCCAAAGTACTCTAAAAATATCTCAACTTGCCGGTGTCTTGAATGGCTGTCGAGAGCCTGGCCATCCAAGGACACCCTAATCACGAGATGAAGAACCTCGGACTTCGGGGAAGGAAACATTTTACAGACACCACAGGAGTCAACACGAGCTCACCACGGATACAAGAGATACCTGGAGAGGAAGGAAGAACGGGGCAGCAGCAAGAGATGAGGGGAAAAATGTCCAAACCCCTCCTTTATGATAACGCATTTTGCAGTTTCTTTTTTGTGACTAATGCCAGGAGCTTTCGTGCAACTCAAAGCGCCTCATACTGACGGGGACAGTCATTAAGAGGGAAATGGGAAGAGTAATTGGAGAGAAAAGGAATGACAAGGGGAGGAGTTCCAGGGTAGGGACCAGTGAAGAGTATGAGATGATGGAGGAGGAGGAGGAGGAGGAGGAAGGGAGGAGTAGAAGGAAGAGGAGGAAGAGGAGGAGGAGGAAGAGGAGGAAGAGGAGGAGGAGGAAGAGAAGGAGGAAGAGGAGGAAGAGGAAGAGGAGGAGGAGGAGGAGGAAGAGGAGGAATAGGAGTAGGAAAATGGAAGGAGAAGAAGGAGAAGGAAGAGAAGAGGAAAAAGGAGGCCGAAATGGAAAAGAGGGAGACGAAGAAGGAGATGAATAAGAAGGAGTAGAGGGAGAAGGAGATGGAAGAGGAGCGCGAGGAGGGAGAGGATAACAAAATAAAAGAGAAGCGGCGTACAGAAAAAACTAGAAACAAGTAATCAAACAGGAAGGTTGCAAGAATTCAGAAAAAAAAAAAAAAAAAAAAAACGGGAGAAAAAGTTAAGAAAGACGAGACCAAGAATAACCTTCAGGAGGTGAGAGGTAAGACGAAGGAAGACTCTTCCTCATGAAGAAGAAGAAGAGGTACAAAGAGGCAGGAGGCGGTGGAGGAGACCAATATTACAAAGAGAAACGAAAGACAAAAAGTAACACATAATGACGAACGCAGGAGGAGGAAAGAAAATGTGGTAAAGAGGGGGAATTCAAAGATAAAAGAACAAACGAGAAATGGAAGGGGGCGAGAGAAGAGAAGAGAAGAGGGAATGAAAGAGGCACTAAGTACAAGAGACGGTGGCACAAGAAAGACGGGGAGGGATGAAAGAAACGCCAAAATAACCTCCGAAGTAAGACGTCCGGTTGGAATAGGAAGTGGAAGATTAAGCAAGGAAGAAGAAGTTAGAGACAAGAGAGAGACTTTCGAGAAAACGTTGGGGCTGGAGACGTGGCACAAAAAGAGAAACAGGAGACTGGAGAGACAAAGACAAAAAAAAAGAGAGAGATAAAAGGTTGGGGAAGGATTCGCGACGTAATCTGACTTAGAAGCGGAGGCAAGAACGCTCCTTGGCAGGTCAGACACGAGATTCTAAAGTAATGAACTCCCAAAAGCACACAAGGCCCTTCTTTCAGAGGAACAAATACGTCTGGCGGCACTGGCCAGAAAGTCTCAAGTAGACAACATGCTTTAGAGGGTTTAGCGAAACACTCTTTATAGGGTTTCCAAAAAACACAGAGAGGGGGCGTGTTCTCGAGTTGATCAAAATTGTCTGGTGAGGAGGAGGAGGAGGAAGATGAAGAAGAAGATGATGAAGATGATAGAAGAAGAGGATACAAGAAGAAAAGGATAGAAGAAGAATAATGATAATGAGAATACGAATAAGAAGAAGAATAAGAAGAATAAGAAGAATAAGAAGAAAAGAAAAGAAGAAGAACAACAACAGCAACAACAACAACAACAACAACAACTTGACGTGGGCAAGATGCTTCCATGGACTTGAATACACAAGACAATAATTCGATTCCTTCCCGAGGCGAAGAAGGGGAAGAGCCTGAAGAAATCCAAGAGCGAAAGACGGAGTGAGAGAGGCAGAAACACAAACACGAGACGGAAGACAAGCAAAAGAAACCGAAGTAGAAAGAATCAAAAGAGAGAATTGAAAGGGAGAAGACAATCTACATATCTTCAGCATCTTCGAGAACTCGAACACCGTAGCATCTGCCGACAGGCTACGGCATTCAGCGCAATAACACCTGGGAGAGCAAAGAGCGAAAACTCTTTCAATTAAGAGTTTTTCACAGCCCTCCCGGCTTGACGTTCGATTCTTCCCCTCGGATAAAGAGGACCTCCATTTCCGGTGAAAGATTTTAAGAGGAATCAGAGCAACAGAAGAAGGAGCGAGGCAGGACATCATGAAATGGTACAGAGGGGGAGAAAGGGGAGGGAAGGGAGGAAGAGTAAAAGAAATAAAGTCATCGAGAGGAGAAGGGAGAGGGAAAGGGAGAGGGGAAGGGAGAGGGGAAGGGAGAGAGGTAGAGAGAGGGGTAAAGAGAGAGGTAGGGAGAGGGGTAGGGAGATGGGTAGGGAGAGGTGGTAGGGAGAGGGGTAGGGAGAGGGGTAGGGAGAGGGGTAGGGAGAGGGGTAGGGAGAGGTGGTAGGGAGAGGGGTAGGGAGAGGGGTAGGGAGAGGGGGTAGGGAAAGGGGAAGAAAGAAGGGAAGGAAATGGGAAAAGGAGAGGGGAAGAAAGAGGGGAAAGGGAGGGGAAGAGAGGAAGGGGGAGAGGAAGAGTGAGGGGAAGGGATAGGGGAAGGGATAGGGGAAGGGAGAGGGGAAGGGAGAGGGGAGGGTAAGAGAGAGAGAGACGGGAGGGAAAGGGAAATGCCGATGGGAAGGGAGATGGGAAGGGAGATGAAGACATTTCATTGGTAGAATACTAGATTTTTCTCTCCTTGTGGATAATATCTCACGAGGTAGAGTCAGAGGAGTAAAAGGTGCCCAATGTTATTTATTTTGTGAACTCCAGTCTTCAATCATAAACGACCGCTGCCTGACTCTGGCTCCTAGTTATGTCGCTAAAATTCCTAAAATAATGATTGCATACCACTTGTGCAGTCAGTAAGCCACGCGTGCATGAACGAGGGGCAGCGGCAGGCAGGCAGAGGGACAGGGAAAGGGAAAGGAGGGAAATGGAATGCAAGAGGTCAGGGGGCCAAAGGAAAAGGTAGATAGAAAGAGAGAGGAAGAGGCAGAGAGAGACAGAATGCGCGAGAAAATGTGAGAATGGGGACGAAAGTGAAAAATAGAGATAGATAGATAGAGAGAGAGGGGGGTGTGAGGCGGAGGGAGAGACGAGAGAGAGAGAAAGAGAGAGAGGAGATAGAGGAGAGAGAGAAAAAAGAGAGAGAGAGAGAGAGAGAGAGAGAGAGAGAGAGAGAGAGAGAGAGAGAGAGAGAGAGAGAGGGTGAGCAGAGAGAGAGAGAGAGATAGTGAGCAGAGAGTGAGTGAGCAGAGAGAGAGAGAGAGAGAGAGAGAGAGAGAGAGAGAGAGAGAGAGAGAGAGAGAGAGAGAGAGAGAGAGAGAGAGCAAGAGATAGAGAGAGAGCAAGAGAGAGAGAGAGAGCAAGAGAGAGAGGCAAAGAGAGATAACAAGAACAAGATTATAACTCAACAAGAACGAGAGTAAGACGAAGAAGGGCACAGGAATAAAGGACAGAGAAGGACAAACGAGGAAAAGGGAAGGACAAGAGGAAGGAAAATGTGAGGGTGAGTGTGAAGACAAGGGAGAGGGGGGGAGGAGGAGGATGGTGCCTAGCGTCACTGTTGCCATGGTTACCAATTGCATGGAAGGAGGCTGTTGCCAGATGACCAGGTAGGAGTTCCTTCAAATCGCGTCAACAGAAGTCCATAAAACAAAGGCTGCGAGTAAGATCCCACCCGAGACAAATCCACAACGTGAGAGAATACAACGAACAACAAAAAATACAAAAATAAAAATAATGAGACAGAAAAAAAGCGAATAATGTGGATCCTTTCTGACCTAGCAGCTGTCATTATATGGCAGGATAGCTGCCATGCCTACAACTCTTCCACTTGTACGGTTCTGCGACTGATTGTATCGATCGTGCTGGGCTTCGGCTGCATGGGTGGAATGTTTTAATGGCATGCCGAGCCCAGCTTGTGGAAAACAAACCAGCTGGCACTGATAAACAACTATGAAAGCGTAAAAACAGTGCATGAATACACACAAACTCAGCCACACATATGCATGTACACATGATATTGTTTTATATCATATGATACACACACACACACACACACACACACACACACACACACATATATATATATATATATATATATAATATACATATATATATATATATATATATATATGAGAGAGAGAGAAAAGAGAGAGGGAGGAGAGGGGTAGGAACAGAGTGGGAAAGAGGAGAAAAGGGAAAGGTGAAAAAAGGAAGAGAGAGAGAGCGAGAGAGAGAGAGAGAGAGAGAGAGAGAGAGAGAGAGAGAGAGAGAGAGAGAGAGATGGGGAGGAAGGGAGAGGAGAGGTGGGGGTGACTTTCTGACTGGTGCACCACATCTGGAAGCGCCCTGCCCGCCGAGCGCGACGGCGGATCGAGTCCTGCCGGTAAACGAGGCAACGTGTGACGTCATCGAGGGAGCACGGAATCCCTGAGCTTCTCCTGGGTCCGCGCATACACCGTGAAAAGGGGACTCAGATGTTTATAATGTTTTTGTGAAATGATAAAATACATACACACAGACACGCACACGCGTGCACACAAACAGGCAGGGGTTTACTGCGATGGATGAACGAGCGGCAAAATCAATAAATGTGTGTATTTCATAATTTATGTATTGTATTACATGTGTGAGTCGTATGACGAGTACCTTCTTGTGTGTGGTGGGCCTGCGTGATGGACACCTGAGTTGGCTATTTTAATAAACCTGTCAAACCCACTCACACTCATTGGGAGATGCAGCCCTGAGGGGCTGGCATTCGGTCTCCGGATTGGGCCCAAGATCTCCTTCTTCAACTGTATTTCTTACATCCTTGTTCCTTACCTCAGTCGGTGGCGAAGAAACAAACTAATGCGACACAGGAAGCGGCCCAATACTTCTTTCCAGGGAGGTGTGCAGGAGGACCCGAAGAGTCTTGCCAACCACTGATAGGGTGCACGTTATCAGTCGGTGGAACTAGAGGCAGAAGTTATCATTATACTTATGTATTTCTGCACTGCAAATCAATGGCAAAGTACACAAGTTTCCAACTATTCTGTTCAACTGTGTGTGGCCCTTCTGGAAGAAGACAAGGCGTCAAGTCTAGAAGCGTGGAAAGAGAGTGATAAGTGCCATCATGGTAACCACGATATGAACCGAAGACTTTCACGCACAAGACGTTCATTGGCTGAGAGACCAATCCCTCCTCAGTTTCTTTCCGCAACGCACCGACAGAAGCCAACGTCAAACACTCTCGGCCGTCCTCCAACTCCTCCTCATCCACCTTTTGATCATAATTTATCACCTTCCTCCTCTTTCTCCTCCTCTTCGTTTTTGCCCTCCTCCTTGTCCTTTGCCAGCACCGCCTCCCCTTCCTCCTCCTCCTCATGGTCCTTTGCCGCTACCCCCTCCTTCACCTTCTGCATTTCGTTTTCTCTGCGGAAAATAGCGTGCGGTATGACCTCCTCTTCCTCCTCCTCCTTCATTTCCTCTTCCTCCTCCTTTTCCTCCTTCATTTCCTCTTCTCTGCGAAAAAAATATAGCATGGTATTCTTTTCCTTTTTCTCTTCCTCCTCTTCCTCTCTCTCATTTTGCTTTATTTGCAGAAAATGAGGTGCAGCAAGGCCTCTACTTCCTTCTTCGCTTCCTCCTCCTCCTCATTCATCACCTTTGCCACCTCCTACTACGTTTCCTGTTCTTCTCTTGCTCCTCTTGCCCCCTCTTACTTCTTTTCTTGCTCCTCCTCCTCATCTTGCTCCTCTTTCTCGCCTTCCTCTTCCCATTTTTCCCCCTCCTCTTCCTCACCTTCCTACTCCCACCTCTCCTCCTCTTCCTCCTCCTCCCCTCTTCTCTTCCTCCCTTTCTCATCCCCCATCCTCCTCCTCCTCTTCCTCCTCCTTTTCCTCCTGCTCTTCCTCTGCTGGGGAAAATGGCGTGCAGCCAGTCGCTCCTCCCGACAGCGTGGCGGCGTCAAGGGTTCGCCTCCGCTTTGATTAGAGCCGTCGAGGTCCTCGAGACCTCACGCAAGGCGTCGCCTTCGATGCTCATCCAGTCCACCGCCAAAAGACTACATTTACAAAAGGATTAAAGGGATTCCGAACCTATCCTACCGGCAGGTGGTTTCATCCACAACAGGAAATAATCAGAAAAAAAAGAGGGAGAGAAAGAAAAAAAGAGAGAAAATATAAAAACTGTTTATATTCGTCAGGAACTCCTCCTATCCCGACAACCCCACCACCCTTGGCACGAAAACGGCGCCAACCACCTCAGGTGAGGCACTGCGGTAGGTCAGGTGCCAGCGCGCAACTTGCACTGCTGATCTGTAATTGTTAGTGTGCATGACGACCTTAGGCGGGCAAGCAGGTTGCTAACATGCAACCTACAAGCACACTCTGGTGGAGGCTTTTTTAGCTTGGAAGGTTACGACGGTGGAAAAGGTGTCCTTGACATGAAGGGCCTTGTGGGTCGGCCATCGCTTCTTTACGGTACGAAGGATGTCAACACACGGCAGCCAGACAATATATGCTTCTCTCTGCTTGCATGTTAAAACAGTGAGATATTAACAGTTAATGATGAAAACTTCTAACAACTGCCATTAAAAGAGTCAAAACTTTTTAACAATCAAATTTTTCTAATAACTTCATTACCACGGTTCCCATCGACTCCTCCTCCTCTTTCTTCTTCATCATCATCATCATCATCATCGTCTCTATTTCCTTATCTTCCTTCCCCTTAAGGTGGCGGCACACCAGGCTAGAATGCTACTTCGGTTACAATATTCTAGGTGTCCGTTATAAGAACATTTCAGTCTTTCATTCCTATGGGTTTCACTTCTCGTAGTTCAGCTTCTCCTCAATCGATGACTCAGAAGTAATTTGACATTTGGAAATTTAAAAAACAATAGATCGTAGCTGAAGTCCTTTTACACACACGAAGTGGCATGTACAAGTAGCATGCTAGTGAGAAATGCCTAGTGTGCCGCCGCATTTATTCTCTTTTTCTCGAAACTTCCTGCTCTTCTTTCCCAAACTGTTCCTTCTCTTCGTACCTCTTTTCCCCTCTTCCTCCTCTTCTTCCTCCTTATCATCCTCCTCCTCCTCCTCCTCACCATCATCATCACCATCTACTCCTCCTCCTCCTCCTCCTCCTCCTCACCATCACCATCCTCCTCCTCCTCATCATCATCACCACCACCACCACCATCTAAGAAAACCGAGGGGTCAAGTGTTAAGTCATAAAACGTACGACTTCGTTTTTGGCGATCCGTTTCAGCAATAAACCTTTCACATAGCACTTTCCACGACTGCACTGGCAGTGCGAACTCTGCATGGGCCACTACTAAGCGTCTCTTGGCGTGAGCCAGGACGAAACCTAGTGCAGTCCATCACCAACAGCTCAATGTGTGGAAGACTTCAGTCATGTTTTTATTCAAATTTTTATTCTTCTCTTCTCACTGTCAATCCATTTCAATCGACTATCACGTATTCTTCCCTCTCTATTTAATCTATCCCACACCCTCACCTTTCTATCAACATCATCTTCGCCCGAGTAATGATTAGTTTCTTGTTCTCTTTTCTGTTTTCTTTCCCTATTCTCTTTCTCTCCTTCCCTCTGCAAAACTATTTTATGCATAAACAAAAGTAAATGAGATTTTGTATATCTCCCTCCTACGGTCACATTTCTGGAGGTACCCACGTGAAATTTCACATATGGATGCGCCGTTTGCCATGAAAGGTTTTTAACTTAGTTGTACTTTGATAGCTATTTGAATGACAATGATAATGAATAATAATTGTAACCTATTGAAAAAAGTCTTATCGCCTAGCCTGAATGGTTATCCATTCCGACCTACCCACTCCATCGCTGTTATATAAAACAAAAGAAAATATCTATCCATATTCTAGCCGCCGTGAAACTCAGCATGTAGATGCCCTTGTGTCCAAGAAAGGCTATTATCTTGGTTCCATTGCAGTAGTTTGATCTACTTAGTGATTACTCGGCAAAACATGTCTCCCATAGACTAAACATTATGCGTTTGATCAATGTCGATTTTTTTTCCACAATGCTGAGTGCCTAGGCAAGTGTAAACAATATGCTGCATACATGCTGGCACGCACTGCCTGTAATAGCATACAAAGTGGGCCATTCTGGTTGAAAGGCCTGCGAAGGGGGCCAATTTGGTGACCGCATGTGGCCGCTCGCCTGCCTGCCCGGGGAACCTTGGAAACAGGTTTACTTGTATGTGTGTATGTATGTATGTGTGTCTATATGTGTATATACATACATACTATATATATATATATATATATATATATATATATATATATATATATATATATATATTTGTTGACGTTAACGGGAATAAAAGACAGAGTCTAAGTCCGAGTTTATTTTCCAGGCTAGTTTCGCAGATGTGCCCTTTCAAAGCATATTCCTGTGAAAATACATAGCTGCGAAGGTAATTAGGAATAAACTCAGACTAAGACTTCTGTGTTTCCTATTCCCATCCACGTCATACATACACATATACATATATACCTACACACACACACACACACACACAAATATATATATATATAATATATATACACACACACACATATATATATATATATATATATATATATGCATATGTATATATATACATGTATTCACAAGGACTTCTCCTATGTCCACTTTCTTGATAGAAATCAACCACCTGCCTCAGTTCCTCAGCGTCTCATCGCTCACTTCGTCTACACCCGACCAGTCACATTTCCATTTGTTTTCCATGACCACCACCAAATCTCTACGTAGTGCCCTTATCAGTTCCTCTAAAGAACCTCTACGTTGCCTCACGTGCCTACCTCGGAGGCCTTCCTTCGTGATCACCGTCTTCCCTCAGGAGGGACCCAAAGGCACCCACGGCCTGAGAGACCTATTTTTCCCCGCATTTCCTCATGATGACCTACAAATTGCCCAATTACACCCCCTCAGTTCATTCTCGGTTTTAATCCCTCCAATTCCACCTGGTCCCGTTCCATCGACCTCCACCACAACCACCCTTCTATCTCCACCCCCAGCCTTGGCGCCTCGATTTTACGACTTCCATTTCTGTGACTCGGACCTCCACCATAACAGTATATCTTCTACGCGCTCTTAGGTTATTCAGCCTCTTATGACTTCCATCTCCTTGTCCCTCGAGCTCTCTCATCCTGTCATATACCTCTTCAGACTTGGTTCTTCCGCATCTATTACCACCCCTGTCTCTGCAGATCTTGGCTCCATCCCCGTGCTGTCTTCTTCCCAGTCCACGATCATCATTATTCTGTCTTCTCCACAACACAGGACTGTCCGTTGACTTATAATCCCCTCTTCCCATCTGGAGTTCTTTTCCTCTTCCTCCTCCTCCCACTTATTCTCTCTCCCCTTCTCACTCTTCCCCCCCCCTCCCTCAACCCTTTTCCCTCTATTTTTCTCCCTCTCCCTCTACCCCTGTCTTTCTTTCTACTCCTCTTTCTCCCTCTACCCCTCTCTCTTCCTCTATTCCCCCCTCTCTCCCTTTAGCCCTCTCTCCCTTTAGCCCTCTCTCTCCTTCTACCCATCTCACCCTCTACTTCGCCCTCTCCCTCTACCTCTCTCTCCCCCTACCACTCTCACTCTCCTACCTCTCTCTACCCCTCGCTCTCACTCTATCCCACTCTCTCCCTCAACTCCTTCCTCTCGCCATCTCTCCATCTCTCCCCCTCTCCTTTTCCCTCAACCCCTCTCTCTCCCTCAACCCCTTTCTCTCTGTTTACCTCTCTCTCTCTCTCTCTATTTCTCTCCATTTCTAGACCTCTCTACCCCTCTCGCTCTCTCCATTTCTCACTATGTCTTCCTCTCTCTCCTCTTTTTCTCTCACCATCTCTCCAACTCTCTCTCTCTCTCTCTTCCCTCCCTGTCTTTCTCCCCCACTCCCTCTCTCTCTCTCTTTCTCTCGAACAACTCTCTCAGACCGCAACTCCGCGTATCTGGTTTCAGGAGGATCGCCCCCCCCCCCCGTCACATGGAATCACAGCCCAGCCATCTTGTTGTGCAAGAATATCGCTTTTCGTTTTCGGTCCATATAACACGTCCATACACACGTATGCACATGCGCACACATACATATACATACACACACACAGATGCACAGACATGCAGACGCAGTCACACAATGACACCGGTGTAGACACCCCCTCACTCACACGCACGCACGCACGCACGCACACACACACACACACACACACACACACACACACACACACACACACACAAAGGACTCCTGATGAAGCAGACCCGAGATCGATCCTCACTCAAGGCTTGTGAGCTTCGCTAACACTTCATGCCGTTACTGTTTCCCCGAAGAAGACGGTTTCTTTGTTTGTTTGCTTGCTTGTGTGTGTGTGTGTGTGTGTGTGTGTGTGTGTGTGTGTGTGCTTGTGTGTGTGTGCTTGTGTGTGTGTGCTTGCTTGTGTGTGTGTGTGCGGTTCACCATGGTCTTGGATCACGTACTGGACTCGTGATCGACAGCTATTTCCCTCCCGAAAGAGAGCTAAGAGCTCATATGGCCGATCTATGGGTAATGCTGTGTGTGTGTGTGTGTGTGTGTGTGTGTGTGTGTGTGTGTGTGTGTGTGTGTGTGTGTGTGTGTGTGTGTGTGTGTGTGTGTGTGTGTGTGTGTGTGTGTGTGTGTGTGTGTGTGTGTGTGTGTGAGAGAGAGAGAGAGTAGGGGAGTGTATGCGTATGTGTTTGTGTGGGGGGTGAGTGTACGCGTGTGTATGTGTGTGTGGGGGGGTGAGCGTAAGCGTGCGTGTGTGTGTGTGTGTGTGTGTGTGTGTGTGTGTGTGTGTGTGTGTGTGTATGTGTGTGTGTGTGTGTGTGTGTGTGTGTGTGTGTGTGTGTGTGTGTGTGTGTGTGTGTGTGTGTGTGTGTGTGTGTGTGTGTGTGTGTGTGTGTGTGTGTGTGTGTGTGTGTGTGTGTGTGTGTGTGTGTGTGTATGTCTGTGCGCCAGTGTGTTTGTGTGGTCGCAACACTACTCAGAGATCGGTCTGAGTTCTGACCTCTCATTCACGAAGTTAAAAATCTTCAAAAATCTGTCGATTACGAGACAAGCGTGTGATCCACGACCACGCTGAGTAATAACAGAACTTTTGACGACATAACAGGGCTGGCGCCTGACGATTTTATTCATTTGAGGAGGAGACACGGGGGTGGGGGTGGGGGTCTGTTGTCACCGTTGCCAAGACCTTAATTAGAAAGGAAGCAGTTTAGGGATACTAAATTTCTCATAAAATCTGTGGCCTCATTATTACTCGCAGTCGTAAAAGGGCTTTACTGCTCTTCGGACAACTTTCAATCAACACTTCGTAATGCGTCGTTTTTCTTTTCGCTCTATTCCTTGGTTGAACCCAATTCGATACAATGCTTCACTGGGCATAAAGGAATTATAGTGTTTGTACCAGTCACAATGTGACTGTATTCAACATTAAAGACATCCACTGGAAATGAGGTCGCTGAAATAGCAAATAAACACGAATGTTCATTTTGTGCCGCCAGATGATTTCATTCAAAGCGTTAAAGGGTTGATGGCTGTTCTTTCATAGGAGATCAATTGGCTTCATGGATCAAGAAAAAAAAATGTGACAATTCGTCTCAGTCTTTCTAGCCTTTGGTGCCTGTAGTCGACTTCTACTCTGGTTGCCGTTAATCCAATTTATTATTTCTTAAACCGTGGAAAGACCCAGTCAGCATTATCCCCTTTGGCTCGAATTGAGGCGACTTTAGAGCTTCTATTCGATTTCCACGTTCGTTCTGGCTGCCGTCAGGTACATAAACAAATAACCAAGTGGTTAAAACTGATAAATAGATTAATAAATAATTTAATAGATATAATTACTTCATGTTAAACATACTAGTGTGCAAATATACAAACGAATAGAAATAGACACACAGTTATGTGTAATGTAGAAGCCAACGAAATCTTTTGGTCCACCAAATGACCTTTTCTCCTTGTTCCCCTCTTCCCACTTCACTCCCTCTCCAACTCCTCCTCCCTCTCTACCTGCTTTAAATCACCCTCCTACTGCCTCGCTGCACCGTTTGTAGTCCCCGTCCCTCTTACTCCAGTCCACTTCTAAATACGCTCTTAGCTCTCTTCCACTATTTTCCTCTGCGACTTCGATTAACCCCGTGACGCTGTCCCGCACAGGCGCGGTCGTGCGTGCGTCACAATAACGGATGCAGGTGGATACACTCCCCAAGCGTGACGGGACGCGGCGACCTACACAGTCGGCATATGATACATACATACATAAGTACATACACACATATACACACATACACACACACACACGCGCGCGCGCGCGAGGAAGAGATTTTCTCTTAAAGATGTGTCGTTAAAAGTGATGGCAAGTTCAGCATTTTCTACTTTCTACAATATTTTTTCTTTATCTCTTAAAATAAACTGATTACCTTAACGGTTGTGATGAGTCATCCGTGGTTCATCTGTGCTACCACTTCGTAATTTCGAGTCTTAATGACTCTTTCTCAGTTGTGTAGGAATAAGATATCGTCTCAGTATTAAAGGTGAGACTGACCATCTTGCCATAAAGCCAGTATTTAAATTTTATATTTACCGCTTTTCTCGCTCGTTCTCGTCGCTGACTGGTAAGTTCCATGAGTTATTTTTCTCTCGTGCTAGGTAGAGTTTATAAATTAGAAGACTCTATGTTAAGGGGTCGGTTCCAGATCTTTGGTATGGAAGGTTTCCAGGTCGGGAGAGATGGTGTGCATCCAGGCATGCTGTGATGGTGCCTGCATTTTCTACAAGCACTTCTCTTATCAAGCGTTGATTTAAGACAGAAATTCCAGTGAACTTTATCAAGATAAAGAACTGTAGAATCTACAAGTAGTTTTGTCCGCGGGAAATAGATGTTGCTTTATCAAAATTAATCATCATATATTCGGTCTAATTCTCTAAGGACGATATTGTTCAGCCAGTGGAAAGACTGAGGTTAGTTTGGATCGCTAAATTTTACATAATGTAACCTAAGAGGAGGAAGAGGAGGATGTGGAAGAGGAGGAATAGCAGTAGGAGAAGGAGAAGTACGAGTTGGAGGAGGAGGAAGAGGAAGATGAGGAAAAGCAGAAGCAGAAGAAGAGAAAGAGGAAAAAGAAGACGGTGAAGATGAAGAAAAGGAGGAAGAATAGAGAAAAAAGAAAAGGAAGATTAGGAAGAAAAAGAAGAAAAAAGAGGAATAAAAAATAAAAAATAGGAAGAGGAAGAAGAAAAAATAAAAAAGAAGAGGAAGAAAAGAAAGAAGGAAGGTGGTGATGAAGAAGGTGAAGAGAATATGACAAGAAGACAAGGAAGGAGGAGAAGAAAAAGAACATACAGAGGGAAGGGGAACAAACGAGGAATGACGTCATCATTCGTGCGTCAGACAGACAGACAGACAGATGGTCAGACAGACACGCCCGTCTGCCGTTTCTGTCGCCAGCGGTCGATGGCGTGCCTGCTGGTGCTTCACCTGGAGCGGAAGAACACGAGAATTCGTGGTGCCCCTAAGTAAGCATATTCTGCTTTCTCCGAATCGAACTATGCTTTGCTATAAAAAAATCTTCATATTTCTTATACATACGAGAATTTATTGTTAGTAATTTTAGCTATGACTATAGAAAATATCCTATTCTGTAAAAGTGCCTCCATATTTCATAATGTAAAAAAATTCTATTATATGCATTTGGAAGGGAAGAAAAACGATATGCATTCACTTGCGTGCATTGGAATTTTCTCTGTTGTGTCTGCAACAGACACTGGTGATTATCACCTGCCTTGGCTATCCCTGACGTGCGCATGCACGCACACGCACAATGCACACACACACACACACACACATATATATATATATATATATTTAAAATCACGCAAAAACACATACACAGATATACTGGTACCAAACTCACCTCCTACATTGGTATGACACCAACAAAACCACGACGCTGAACTTAGCATCTATCCAATGAGTCCAGTCACACTACATCACCTCACACAACAAACACAAAAAGAACATATTTAGGCAAAAAATCAGATCCTCATCGCCTGCTTTCCTGGAAGCCGTGTGCATTCAAAGCAAACAACCCAGCCTAAACATACAAGTCGAGAATCTGCAGGCCTTGGCTTCCGTAAAGCGACTGGGGCCCGGCAGATCAACTACACACGCTGGGAAAGGTCCAGTTATCTCCCCTAATCCACTCACTCCCATTGGCCTATGGCAGCCAATCAGCTGAGGCCTCTCCTCACAGGAACGCCAATGATCATCACACTTTATCTAAATACGAGAAATACGGACCCTGCCAATCATGTCGCTCTGGAACCAGGAATTTCCAAATTGTCGGTAACAATAGGAGAAATACTCCGGAGCCTCAATGAGCAACAGAGAAAAACTACGCCATACAGAGAACACACGCAATAAAACAATCAAGAGTGAATCCTCTTTAGCATTCAGCCTCGTTTGTCTACAAGAGAATATACTATCTGGCTACACGGAGATTCATACATGTAGCGTATTTACATTTATTGCACTTACATGAAAATATACATACACACACATGCACATGTATACATGTACATCCATATACGCATATATATGTACATGCATACATATCATATATATATATATATATATATATATATATATATATATATATACACTCGTGTATATAAATATATATATACACTCGTATATATATATATATATATATATATATATATACATACACATATACATGCATGTATACATGCATGCATACATACATACATACATACATACATGCATACACATTACATTCAAAAGTTCTGTATTCGCATAGATAAGCGAGTATCAAGCCGTACGATTTATTCCAATTGTTTCCACACTCTGGTGGTGTTTGTTTTCGTTATGTTTCCCTTGTTGAGTCCCGCCTTGTTGCCAAGGACCAAGTCATTTGTAACTGTCTGTCTGTGTCTGTCGGCTCGTGGGTTTCCATTTATTCGCATCAATTTCGTGGTCGTTAAGATGGGTGGATATCTAAATCTGTCCCAAGATGCGTCAGGACTAGGCAAATTACTCTGTTTGGACCCCCTGCTCACACTAGCTGGCTGAACCGCGGGGGCTCAATTACTATGTACTTCAATGTAGGCGTTCAGACAAAACCACAACATTTCTATTCGACTATGCGGCACCCCCGCCGTTTCCGCGCGGTTCAAACCGCAAGTGTGAACAGACCCTAAACTCTTGATGTATTAATGCGGGTTTCTTAACCCATTCAACTCCGATGACAAGATGTCTTGTCATTTGGTCAAATAAAACAAAAAATCATAAAACACCAAAATGTTTGATCAAACACCAGAAAAATATGACGTCAATCCTCGCTTCGCTCGCAGCGAAGCGAGGACTGACGTCATATTTTTCTGGTGTTTGATAAAACATTTTGGTGTTTTTTGATTTTTTGTTTTATTTGAACAAATGACAAGACATCTTGTCATCGGAGGTGAATGGGTTAATGAATAATCTCCTATTTTAAGAGAAGTACGATATACTAAATCATGGCTAGCATTCAAAAGTATACAGGCATGTCTGTAGAGCTCGGATATATTGCGATTACCTCATTTTACTCCTGGTATTCAGACTGGAAAATGTAAATTTTCTGTCGAGTTCTGAATAAATATGATCACATAAGGATTAGGATTGTGTCTCAAAATCCAAAAGAACTTGTTTCTAAAAATAGTCTTGAAAGGGTACTAGTTTTATAGTTTCAAATTTGGTTGATTTAGATTTTTTTTCTTTCTTTTAAAGAAAAATATGATATTTTTTCTTTCTTTCTTTTAAAGAAAAATATGCTCACCGTTCCTTTCCTACCTCTCCGTTAGGTCACCAACCCTTGGAAGTTGTAAGGATTTTCATCTTTATCGAATCAGCTGGACACACCACACTTTCCATACCTGCAAGGAAAAAGAAAACAAAGTTTAGTGACACGAAGACAAACATGTAGTTATTTCAGTTAAGAATTACAGTTCAAATTGGAGACGTGACCATAAAAGAAACATCGGATCAGAGTCAATTTATAGACATAATGTGGCTCCGCAACTCATTCAATCAATCTCTCTCTCTATCTCTCTCTCTCTCTCTCTCTTTCTCTCTCTCCTACTGTCACACACACGCGCGCGCGCGCACAAACACAAACCAACCTACACACACACTTAACCCACACTCAAACCCACACCCACCCACCTACCCATACCCATATCCACACACACAGAAATACACACACGCACGCACGCACGCACACACACACACACACACGCACACACACACACGCACACACACACACACCAGTACCGTTGCCTTGATGTGTCAGGAGAACAAGATGGACGAGAAGACGAGGGGATGGATGACAAGATTAATTATTGCGTTAGATGAGGGGTTTTGAGATGGATGCGTTCGCGTGGGGGAGGAGGGATTAAGGCCGGTGGGGGCTTCTGCCTCTATGGAACACCTTCTTCACTTGGCGACCAAGGACGGGGAGGAAAAAGGACGGGGAGGACAAAAAGGACAGAACGGAAGAGGACAGAGTGTTACAAAGGACGGAGAGTGAAGAAGACGGTAAGTGAAAAAAGACAGAAAAAATGAGGGAAAAAACAAGAGCAAGAAGGAAAAAAAAAGGAGAAAGGAAAAGGGACAGGAAAGGAAAAAAGGGCGGAGGGGGGGGAAATGGGGGGAAGGAGAAAGGTGCGAGGCGGAAAGTGGAAAAAGGGGTGGGGGGAAGAAAGGGATTAGGTAAAAGTCGGAGGGGGGAGGGGGACAGTGTAAAAAAAAAAAAAAAAAAAAAAAAAAAAAAAAAATGTCGAAGAAAAAGGAGCCACCTAAGAGTGTGCTACATGGTGCAGACTTTGTTGAACAAAGACTGGCAGACCCGTCATGAGCGTTGGAGAGTCCTTTCACACTTGTGTTCATTAGTCACCTAAACAAAGCGCTCTGGCCTATGTGTCACACACACACACACACACACACGTACTCGACTCGATGGCGCAGTTGGTAGAGTTCCCGGCCGCCAATACGGCGGTCCGGATTCGAATCCCGCCCAGGGCTGAAATAATTTCAGTATCGCTGCGCTGCTGGTTGTTACTCCAATTCTCGTGCGCGGGGAATTGGGGCGTGTGTGCGCGTGTAAGGTCACAGCATTACCTATAGATCGGTCTCTTCCGGGAGGGAAATAGCTGTCGATCACGAGTCCACCACGTGAATCACATACATACATACACACACACACACATTATATGTATATGAATACACACACACACACACTCTTCTCTTCTACTCTTGTATCTTACACTATCACGTGACCGACCCCTCTTACTTTGGCCCTCGTTCTAATCCTTCGACGCATCACCGACCCAATCACTTCAACCACCACCAATCACTTCTCGCCCGCTCCTTTTCCAATCCGTCACCATTTCGATACATCCGTGTCACCCAACTGTCACCAGTGCATCGTCTTATCTTTAGTTGTTTCGTTTTCATTAAGTCTTCGCGTCATAAACAGTTTCCCGAGTGTAGGACTTGTTCCATGCTTTGTGGGTTCGTCCAACTGTGGTTACTTTCGTGGATGGGTGAAAGGGTGGTTAGAAGGACGGGTGAGAGGGAGAAGGATCGAAGACGAGGGGGAAAGGCAGGGTGCAAGGGAGGGTGAAAGGGAGGGTGAAAGGGAGGACGATTGGGAAGGTGAAAGGCGGGGTGAAAAAAGGTGCTGGGAGGGAAGGAGGATGGGAGGGAAAGGGAGGAAGGAAGGGAGGAAGGAAGAGGAAGAGAAGGATAGAGAAGGATAGAGAAGGATAGGAAGGGAGTGTTAGAAGAGAGGAAGAAGAAGGGAGAGAAGGAGGTAGGAAAGGAGGGAGGGAGGGAGGAAGGGAGGGATGGAGGGAGAGAGGGAGGGAGAGAGGGAGGGAGGGGTGGATGGAGGGGGAGGGGTGGATGGAGGGGGAGGGAAAGAAAGAGAGAGAGAACTTGCAAAAAAAAAAAAAAAAAAAAGAGAGAGAGAGAGAGAGAACACAATGCTTGCAGTCCTTCCGCGAAAGACAGTAACCCCTGATTTCTCCTGGTCCACCATTTCATTCAGTGCAGAGGCTACTAGAAAAATGATACAACTATGGTACCCAAGAGGACAGACGTAATATCCATTTCCGAGAGAAAACGTTATATATGATCTTGCTACGATGAATTATAACATCGCACTAGAAGCAATTTAAGTCATCGTATATTACACACCCCCTCTTACGCTATGGAGAGTCCAATACACAAGATATATACAATATATTATATTGCGCAGCATTACACACACACACACACATATATATATATACATATATTTATATATATACATATGTGTGTATGTGTGGTGTGTGTGTGTGTGTGCGTGTGTGTGTAAGCATATATTGTGTATACATATATATACCTGGAGGTGCTAAGCTGCAACCTTAAGTATAACCTTAGTATCAACTGAGACAGCCTAGTCATGTGTGCAGTAATATGCTTCTGTGGGTCTAAGAGAACTTGTCAGAATCACTTCCATCGAAGAACGGCAGCTTGCATGAAGCTGTTGCCATAAAGTGAGTTCACCTTTGCTCCCTCCCGCTGAAACAGTCGCAGGTCACAAGTCGCGGTTGTTCATCGAACCAGTGCCTCTGTCCTGACGAGGCGAGGTCGAAGGCGACCGTGCCACAGTCTCTCTGATTCATGTCACTCGTTTACTAGTATAGTGGCACCATTCTGAACTCTGTAGCAAAACCCCTACGGACCAGAGTCGCACAGCAATCACTTTGAGCTTTTACTTTCCCTCCGTGCTGACGCAGTAATGGCTTTAAACTGGACAAATTTAGATTTAAGAAGGAAATAGACAAAAACTGGTTTACTAATAGGGTAGTCAACGGGCGGAATAGATTTAGTAACAACATAGTGAGCGCTGTAACAATTGGTTGTTTAAAGAAATGGTTAGACAACTTTACGGATGGGGATGACAGGTGGTAATAGACATGGAAGTGCCTAGTGTAGGCCTTATGGTCTCTTGCAGTCTCCTTCATTCTTACGCTCTTATGTTATTCAGCTCTCTCCTTTACCACTTGTGTGATTAGCACCTCTTCAGTGCTATTTTGTCCTGAAATACAGAAACGCTCTATGAATAGTCTGGCTGGTTCCAGGGCGTTATACTATGCCGAGTTAAACCCCTACAGACATGAAAATGGTTAAACGTACGTCGTTTAACAGTTTGACGATTAAACTCAACTCGTAATATTTCCTGCTGCCGCCAGGCGATTTTATTCGTCTGAAAGAGAATTCCAGACACGAACGGGCTAATTTCGTCGCGATATTCCTCTTTATACCATAATACATTTCTCGTATTGCTCATATGCTTATGCTTATTGGCACATAAGCATAATGTTGCCATGCTGAGCCGGTACAAAGCCCCATCCGGAATTTTCATAATTTCATCTCGTCCTCCACTTTCTTCTCGAAATTTTGTTTTCCGCTTGGCCCGCCTGGAGTCGTGTGTCACAGCGTTTTCGGAAATACTTTTATCATAAATGGTTTAATCAAGATTAATGTGCGCTCTGTATTTCAAAACATTCATTTCCAGAAATTTAAGGAGAAAAATAACACACTGAGGAAGAAGTACCGCTATTTCTCGTGTCTCTCTCTCTCTCTCTCTCTCTCTCTCTCTCTCTCTCTCTCTCTTTTAATGCCTTTAGTCCCTCCGAAAGGAAAGAGATTTCACATATTTTCTTTTGGCGAAGCGCAGACCATTTTCTTCGCGTCAGGATTTCTTGGGAGATCATCCAAGGCCTCCCCGTCCAACTTAAAAATGAAAAAAATAAAAATATAAATAAAAACAGAAATATATAAGAAAATAAAACAAAATAGAAAAAAAGTAAATTAGATTGATAAACAAATAAACAAAAAATAAAGACATGCATGTATATATACATACATATTATATATATATATATATATATATATATAGGTAGCAAATGAACAGATACATAGATGAATATATGAATAAATAAATATATGATTAAAAGATAAATATGTAAATAAATATATAAATACTGATCACCTTTGAATTGTACTATCCCATCTTCCTTCTACATTCCTTAACTCTCCCACTGATAACTGACCTCTGCAACTCCGTCTCTAAGGTAAATAGAAGCGCTGGTTTTCGTCGACGAATGACTTATACTCAATTTATGAAGTTGATATTAACAAGGTTAAATATTACACGCAATTCAGTTTGTGATGGTTGTATAAAGTTACTGGCGTAGTTAACGAAGGGATTGCCCCACGACCTCAGCTAACTCCCTTCCCTACCTGGTGGTGCTGTTCCTTCCAGCCAGGCTGGCGCCGGCTCATTGTATTCATTTCTGTGACATCACCTTGGCACCCATGGGGATATAGGATTAATTTTACTTGATCTTATTCTATTTCACTTTTTTATATTTTTATTCCATTTTTATGTGATTTAGCTTATTTCATGTTACTTTCATTTCATTTTATTTTAAATGTTACTGTACACTTGCACGACATCCTAATTCAACTTATCCCTCTCCTTGTAAAGTTAGCACTGGATATTTTATTCTGGCTAAGGGCAGGTAATTTTATTCCAACCTCAATGAAGCCTGTCTCGTCTACATGGGACTCCTGCTTATTCTGACTGCCGCCAGGCGATTTTATTGATCCGGAGGGAAATCAGAATAAAAGCCAAAGTGTTAAAGGGAAGAACATTTCAACGCGAACAAGACATCGGTGCAACTAAAAATAATAAAATCATAAGTTAAATACAAATGAATCGTTAAATTAGATAAATACGTACATAAACAAATGAATAAGGATATGGTTGAATAAATAGATGTATAAATGGATAGGTAATTATTTAGATATTGACTAAGAAATAGACCAATACTTAGATCAAAGGAACAAATTGAGAAAAAAAAAATCCAGACTTACGTCTGCACTTCTCTCGTGTCCCTCTGTGAATCATTGGTTTCGACTTCGCTTCGGACCACGTGGAACCCTTTAATTAAAGGTGCTCTACATTTTATTTGCTCATTTATTATTTTGTACACTAAGTGCCTTTTCTCCCTTATAATGTTGATGGCCAAGTCACAACACACATCTACTTCACTGATATTAAAAACCCTTTTTATACTTCTTCTGTCTCGGCACCTTGCTGATGAGGAGTCATCCCCGTTCCCCGCCACACCACTTGTGTCAAAAGCAACGCGACGAGATAGAGTGCTTCCATAGCAGAACCCGGCAGTACGATTTGGTCTACTTTCACTGCTTCATTATATGGCAAACCCCTCATATGGAGGAAAAAAAAAAAAAAAAAAAAAAAATACGGGGCAGATAATTAATAAGACCACCCCTTCGCGCTGCGTCAATCTTTTACCATTCACAATATCCCTCTATTCATTCCTACCTTTTGCACTCTCTTTTTCCTGTCCCACAGACATCCACTGTACCTCTGCGTAAAATCATCCATTCACTTCATTCTTGGGCCTTCTCAGTTAAACACTTACCCCACCTCCCATCCGCTGTTCTCTTGGCTTCTCATATTGAGTTCAACTTCTCCCCTCCTCACTCGCTTCATTTTTCTTTGTAATTATTATTCATTTGCACACATAGCCACACTCACCCTTTCATTCCACCATTCACTGCCTTTCCTCCTTCATCCACCCTCTCTTTTCACACACCGTCTCTGCGCACTTTTCTACTTTCTCCTTGAAACACACCAATTCTTCCTCGACTCCTACTTCCCCTTTTCTCTTCCTCTAGATTTCACACTTTTCTGAGTTTCTCTTGGCTTTCTTCCTCTTTCCCCTTCTCGTTCGACCCGTTCACTTTCAGCACTCCTTTGCCCTCTTCCCTTCTCTTCTTTCTTTAATTTACATTTTTCTTTATCTCCACCGCTCTCTCTCCAAGACACATTCAAGTCCAGAACACTTCCAATCCTTCTTTTTGGCACCACTACATAATCCATTAATTCCCTGTCGCCTACCCTCCTACCAACCACCCTGGATCGTGCAATTGGCGAAAAGTATCAAAGTTGGCGAGTGAATCATGTGCAGGTAGATTTCTATTGGGAATCTTCAAAATTCGGAAGTCTCCAAAAATTGAAACGAAAACATCTTTCAAAAATGTCTTCGGGTACCCGGGACTTTGTAAAATTTTCAACTTTTCCTCCCGGGTATTGCAGACGTTTACTGGTTTCCAATACTGACCAATCTGTGCAGTTTTGGAATTTCATGCAAGGAAATTGAACTGAACCAGACACTTTCATTCAATTTGGAGTAACTCTTGGGTCTCGAAAAAAAAAAAATCTCTACTAATTATTTTTGTTCTGGATAGACTATGAAACTTAAACCAGTATAGAGTAACCTTTGGGCCTCACAGAATACCTTGGGCCTCGCTGAATTAAAGCTGAACGAAAGTGATGTACAGCCATGTCTGTTGAAAGGCCACGATGATGCAGTACCAAATATCTAATAATACCACAATGATGATGCAATATCATGTATTTAAAAGTGCCAGGACGGGTAGAAGCTGCTCTCCAAATGTAAAATCATGCAAAAAGTCTAGGCAAATTCTGTTGAGCGTCAGAGCTTACCCTTTAGTTAACTGTCACTGTTCCTTCCTCCATTTTCTTTTGCTGCAGTGTTTTCCCCAAAGACGAATAATATCGCTTGATGTCGACCAGAATAAAACTATAGAGTTCGTCACCTGGGTCAAGCCAGTCTTGATTGAACCATTTGCTGTGGTTAAGTGCTTTGAACGACCCATTCTAACTAACACGAGTAGATTTCACTCGAGCTTAGGTAACGAGCCGTAGGCTACGACTGAGTACGCCAGGTAGTCTGAACCTACGCGCTTGTGTATCGAGCGATTATGGATTACTGTTCATTAGCTTCCATAAGTTTTCGGTTTGTGGCCCTACTCTGTGGCCCCATAGGAGACCAGGGATCCCATTATCCTAAGGTTGAGAATTTTTGAGACAAGACTGTGTCAACTCAGCATTTTGGGTTCCTTAGGAAAGGTTGAGAATTCTTGACATAAGACTGTGCCAACTCAGCATTTTGTGTTCCTTGGGAAACAGGCCGGTTCCCGCCATCCCAGACACGGTCGGCAGGATATGACCTGCCTGTGGGTCAATGTTGTACATGTTAAGTTAGTTTAACTTCGAAAACAAGGTAGACAACTTGTGTTGGCCACCTTTGTAGCAGTAACAACCGGTCTCGACAATACATGACGGGGACTACGATGAATACGAAAATGCACAGGGAGAAGAGGGAGAAGGAGAGAGGGAGAAACAGGACGAGAAAGAACGAGAGAGCGAGAGAAAGGTAGGGAGAAGCGGAGACACGTGGAGAGATTTGTAGAGAGGTGGAAACATGTGGAAAAATGTGGAGGGATGTGGAGAAATGGATAGAGATGTGTAGAGAGGGACAGAAGGTGAGAGAAGGGGAAAGAGAGGAAGAGAAAAGGGGAGAGGGAGAACTAGAGGGAGAAAGAGAGAGAAAGGAGGAGTGGGAGATAGATTTAGAGCGAGCGAGAGAGAGAAAGAGACAGCAAGAGAGAGAAAAATACAGAGTGCGAGAAAGAGAGCACGAGAGAGAGAAAGAGAGCGAGAAAGAGAGCACAAGAGAGAGAGCGATAAATCACAAGAGAGCAAGAGAGCTAGCGGGCGCGAGAACTTTCCAGAAGGAGACTGAGGGGGCTCGTGACTGGAGTGCCCCTCGGAAGAAGTAGCCCAAGGAGGGCTGCCTTCTACTAAGGCAAAGTCAAGGGCGAAGGACGACTGACTGGGTCGACAGGGGCAGAGCCTCAGGGTTAAAAAGGTCCACATGATGTCCCACGTGGTAAGGCAAGTGGACACGCACCCACCCACCCCATCAAAAATGAATAAATAAATAAATGAATAAATAGAAATGATAATAATAATAGTAATAATAATAATAAAATAAATAAAATAGATGAATAAAACAAATTATTTAAATAAACAAAGGAATAAATTAAAACACGAAAAACACACACGAAACACACACACAGGAACACACACAAAAACGCACACACACACACATAAACACGTACA
>NC_134789.1:34386224-34393724 GCF_046742065.1 Oratosquilla oratoria
TATATATATATATATATATATATATATATATATATATATATATACACATTTAAAACCACTTCCGTAATTATAATTTCATTAATATAATTTTTATATTCTTTGCATTTTTCCTGCGACGGAATAATTTCCATGTTCCCTCCGATCAACGGAGAAATTTTAGCAGCGCACGTAATATTTCTTTGTGCCGCTGTTCTCACTACATCCGATTTGACACCAATGGGTGACGTCACTGACGGATCGATTGGTACAAAAGCGTGACTATGCTTTCAGCTGGTTTCATGAAGACACAAAAATAGTCTTCAATTGATTATATGCATGGAGAGAAATCAATGGGACATCATAATCACTCAAGAATTACAAAATTATTGTGATATTTTAAGGAAAATTCGTGGTTAGTTTCCAAGAATTATGGAGTCAAAATTTTGACAACAGTCGTGATATTTCATAAAAGAAAAGAATCACGAATCTTTCTGGGGACATTTGTTGACTCAAAAGTCAACAGCAGAAGAGGCTTGGATACAAATGCCTGGATGGTGTGGGTGTGTGTGGGGAGTCGAACCTGCCACATCAGCTACACAAGGCCAAGAGAGAGACGGGCATCGCAGACGCACCACCGCTTCCAAGGCACCTCGTGGGAACCTTCCGAGGCAGCGGAAGACGTCTCCGGGTGTGAGGGAGAGGATATCATCAGAGTGAGAAGTGGAGACGGTCGTTACGTAGCTGGCCGGATCATTAGAGAGAAGATGGGTCTGGAAGGGGGAGAGGGAGGGGAGGAGGAGGGCGAGGAGAGGGGGGAGAGGGAGGGGAGGAGGAGGGCGATGAGAGGGGGGAGGGGGAGGAGAGGGGGAGGGAGAAGATGAGAATGAGGAGGAGATAGAAGATGAGGAGGGAGAATACGAGGGAAGGGGATATAGGGAGGGAGGGAGGGGGATATAGGGAGGGAGGGAGGAGAGAAAGGGAGGGAGGGAGGGGGAGAAAGGGAGGGAGGGAGGGGGAGAAAGGGAGGGAGGGAGGAGGAGAAAGGGAGGGAGAGAGGAAAGTAGATAGGGAGGTAGGTAGGGAGGGAGGGAGAGAGTGAGGGAGAGTGAGAGGGATAGGAAAGGAGAAGGGAGAGGGGAGGAGGGAAAAGAAAAGAAGAAGGAAGGGGAGAAAGGGGAATAGGGAAAGGTAGGCAGTGGGAGGAGGGGGAGAGTGAATAATGAAAAATGGGGCTTGATGATAAGAGAAAGACGAACGAGGAAGAAGGAGGTACTGAGAGGCGAGGAGAGAATAATAGATAGGGTGGTCAATTAAAAAGTGGAGGACGTGGAGGGGAAGATATTGGTAAAAAGTGGACGAGGGAGTGGATCCTGGAGACACGAGATGGAGTGAGCGATAATGACAGAAATCAGTTGAGATAAGCGACGAACAACAGGAGCAGGAGGAGGAGGAAGAAGAAGCAAAGGAGGAGGAAGAAGAAGAAGCGAAGGAGAAGGAAGAGGAGGAGGAGAGAGGGATTACCTAAGGAAAAGAAAACTGTAATGACGGCGATGATAGAGGCAAGGCAAGGAGGGCAACATAAGTAATGATGACGAGGAGGATGAAGAGGAGAAGAGTGCGTCTTACGATAAGAAGAAGAATGTAAACAACAACAGGAGAAGGAGGAGGAGGAGGTACTCAGACTAGCCAAGGAGGTGATGAAGTTTCCGATGCGAGAAGCAGAAAAGAAGTGGAGGAAACGGAGGTGGAGGGGGAGGAGAAGTGGAGGAAACGGAGGTGGAGGGGGAGGAGAAGGTGATGAATGTAATGGAAGCTGAGAAGATGCAGAGTGGAGAAAGTGGCGGAGATGGAAATGAAGAAAAATGTAAACGATGCGATGGAGGAGAAAGAGATGAAAAGGAGGAGGAAGAGGAAGAGTAGGACGAGAAAACCATTTTGATATTTTGTCGCGTAAAACTTCCTTGGAAATTAAATTGCAGTAAGCCCAAGTAGCTTTCGTTCCCAATCACTTAATATTTTTTCCGTAAAGCAAGCGAAATCCAATGAAAGAGATTTGTTAATAGATTGCATCCATACAACCGCAACTAGAGACTTCAACACATGGTTAAGCTTCACAGCACGTTCTTAAACTTGCACCTGTGACCGTAACAACACGCCATCCCTCCTCCCTCCACACCCACGGCCGTACCCAGACACCTCCTCGCCTCTGGCTCCAGGTACTTCCCGAAGAAGGTTTCTGCCCCCGAGGAGCCTCGGAGACGGCCGTCGCGCTCCGGAAGCGTGTCCGCCATTGGCGAAGAGCAAACCCTGGGCTCCAATTAGATTCTTCACTCTCCTCTCCTACGACCTCTGCACGGGTTTGCGAGGCGGTGATAGCCATGGTGCTGGTGTTGTGTTGGTGATGGTGTTGGTATTGGTGGTAATTGTGGTTGTGGTAGTGGATGTGGCGGTGGCGGGGAGGTGAGGGTGAGGGAGGTGAGGGTGGTGAGGTGGTGTTGTTGGTAGTGGTAGTGGTGGTGGTGATGGTGGTGGTGGTGATGATGATGGTGGTAGTAATGATGATGGTGATGTCGGTGGAGAAGGAGGAAAAGGATTTGGAGAAAATAGTGAATGAGGAGGAGGAGGAGGAGGAGGAGGAGGAGGAGGAGGAGGAGGAGGAGGAGGCCAAGGGGAAGTATGAGGAAGAAGAGGAGGAAGAGGAAGAGGAAGAGGAGGAAGAGGAACAGGAAGAAGATGACGAGGAGGAAAAGGAAGAGGACGGTAAGGAGGGATAGTAGAAAACGAGGACGAATAGAATGGAAGGGTAATACTGTAGAAACAAAAAGAGCTAAAATGTGTTGAAGCCCAAGACTGGAGAAAAAATGGTAAAAAGGGGAGGGCACGTAGTGTGAACCCAAAGTTATCAAGGCTGAATACAAATTCTACACAACAGGATAAATGGAAAAAGGCCACATGTTAAGCAAACGTTACAGGTGGTATCATGTGAAGGAGAGGAGGAATGTCCGAAGAGGGAGAGAGAACAAAAAGAGTGAAGAATGTGAATCTATGACACTCGAAAAATGTGGACAAGCAATACAGAGCAAACGGGACGAAAACGGCGACAATGAAGAGGAAAATGGTGAGAAAGAAGTGAGGAAGTATGAAGGAAAGAGCAAGAGGGGTAAAGAGGAGAAAGGACGATGAGGCAGAAGTAAAGGAAAGGATGAGGGGAAGAACGGGCAAAAGAATAGGAAAAAAAGAAAAGTGAATGTGAAGAGAGCAATGGAGGAAAAGGTAGAAAAAATCGAATGATGATGATGAGATAAAAGAGACGAGCAAGTATAAAGGAAGGACGAACAGGTATGGAAAAAAGGGGGCGATAAATCAGAGAACAAAGGACAAAGAAGTCAACAACACAAGGAAGAGGAGCCAGAGGGAAGAAGACTTGTCGATAAGACAAAAAAGGTCAGGAAGTAGGAGACAACCGCATGGAGGCTGACGGAAAAAAATGACATAAAAGAGGGGGAAAAATAATGTCGACACTGAAGGAAAAAAGGCCAAGATAGCGGTGAAAAAAGGACAGGCACGAACTAAGAGAGGAGTATAAAGATGCAGAAGAGAAAGGAGAAATGAGGAAGAAAAAGGTTCCGCAAGTGCAAGGAAGGAATAAGGGCAAGATGCGAAGGCGGCAGCCAAGGACGAGAATAGGATGCTGTCACGGACGAGGAAGGCCAGATTGGATTTCGCCAAAGAAGATTAAGCACAAATCTAATACGAGGGACCCCGAGTGTATGTGTGTGTTTGCTCTCAACTCTGCGTGTCTCTGGTTGTTACATGTAACCTGAGCCACATGTACCAAAATATTGTTAACCCTTTTCACTACGATGACGACCTTGACGTATTTTATTCTGGCTGGCGCCAGATCATTTTATTGAGATTAGTAAAGACGCTATAATGAAGAGGTTGACTGCAATATATACACCTGCATTTATGTACATGTATTTTTTTTGGAGGGCGAGCCTATTTTCCTTCATGTATGTTTTGGAGCTGTATATTAATGTTGCGTGTCAGTGTCTATGTATCAACATGGGTCTTGTCTTGACGGGTGTATGTGTGAATATGTACACCTGACCAAAAGGACCTCATTATGATACTAGGTATTAGTGTTCTTAATTCATGTTGTCAGCCTTTTCCTTTGTTGCTCAAGGCAACGGAAGATACAGGAATAAAGTGAAGATTTATTGAAAAGCGCAGAATGCCTTAGGAGTCTTTTTGATCATATAAGCGAACGAAACTCACTAGAAATCAATATTTAGTTCAGTTTTCACCGTACCTATGTTTACATATATTACCAAAAATATACAATTTAAGATCCTACTTTGTATTTACTGTCACAAGTACATGATTAAATGTGTATATTTTCTTTATGTACATGGAATGTATGCAGAAGTACAAATGCATGTACACACAACATACAGTCTTTGTACAGCATGTATACATCCAGACATGTGACAGTTCATATGCATTTATTTGTGTATACTTGTATGTACATATGAATATGTGCGTGTAAACGTGGTCTACATCCATGATTTGTAAAGATTTCCTTGCATACGCTCACTGCCGTCACCGTTTCTCCATATCTCGTTATAGGCAATTTGCTAATGTTTCTATACCAGGAACAATATTAGGCAGACGGGTTGATAAATGACGGGACAAGACCTTCATGATAGTTTGGGTAGACACGTTTATGTGTTTTACAGTTAAAAGTGCGACAAAGAGTAACAACTTATATTTATACGATACAATGAGGTACAATGCAGCTTGAAGTCCCAACATTACGTCTTTATTATACTTTTGGCAGAAAAAATAAAGCAGAGTATTCATCCAACTGTACCAGGAACTTCTGTGTCCAAGTATGATGCATGAGGAAGCCCCAACTCCAAAAGGCCATCACCTTTGCCCTAAGTACCCCAGAAGCCTGGGGTGAATTGCGGTCATAGGGGCGGGATCGAAGCCTAATGTACCACAGCAAGCACACATGGCGCTTGCGTCCTTGTGACTCGCGTCGTCGCCTACCCGATCACATAATATCAAATATGTCAGTGTAGCCGAAGGAAGCGTCCGTGCCGGGGGTGTGGGGTGGGGTGGGGGTTTATCTTCCGCCAAGTTCAATTGCGCGGGAAATACACGTCGCGCCTTTCCCAAAATTTTCAATCTTCGTCCCAGGGCGACCAAATAGTGCATATTATATATATATATATATATACATATTTATATATATATATATATATATGTGTGTGTGTGTGTGTGTGTGTGTGTGTGTGTGTGTGTGTGTGTGTGTGTGTGTGTGTGTGTGTGTGAATAAATGAATAGATAAATTAAATAACATTAAACCATATAAAATACACATAGCAAAGACATAATAAAACAAAGCATAAAAAATGGATAATGGGTATAAGAAAATAACAGAGCGAGACAGAAAAAGAGAAAGAGAGAAACCGTGAGACAGAGAAAGATATAGATATAAAGAGACAGAGATAGAAAGAATGAGAGATAGGTAGAGATGGATAAAGATAGACAGACACAGAGAGAGAGAAAGCACCATCACCACACCACTGCCTAGCACTACCACACCACACCACTACCGTGAACCCCATGCCACCATACAGACGTCGTTTACTAATTTTATTCTGGCTGCCGCCAGACGATTCTATTCATGGATAAGACTGGCTCAAGTCATCTATTATGGTGGGTGAGGTCTATTGAGTTGGTCGTGGATGTCGCCAGTCGATTTCATTCAGTTGAAAGGGTGTCACTAGAGTGAGGTGAATAACAACCATTTTAGATTTTAGTCCGCCCAAAGTTAACTACTTTTAACCCCTTTCGTGACAGATGGCGCTCTTCCTAATATTCCAAAAGTTAACTACTTTTAACCCCTTTCGTGCCAGATGGCGCTCTTCCTAATATTCCAAAGTTAACTACTTTTAACCCCTTTCGTGCCAGTTGGCGCTCTTCCTAATATTCCAGCTGACGCCAGGCCATCTCACTCATCTCCGTTCCAGCCCATTTCGACTGAAAATAACATGTATTGTATGGCAGCACCTGCAAGTGCACCTCAAATAACAACAATGAAATCGACGGGAGCTGCAATATCCCTCTTATTGAAAAACGTAAAGAAAACTGTTCTTGCCAAACCGTAACAATAACCATGGACAGAACACATTGCAGGGTTGGATGTTCGGGTACGTGTGCCAGGAAATAAAGTGTTTGCCGCCATCAACGAGAGCTCACATGCAGTTAGCCAATTCCCACCCACCGCCCACGCACGTGTCCTCCACGATGCAAATTTGGACTCCAGGGGCTTATCGGGAGGAGATGGTTGTGGCGTCGACTGAGGGATGGGCCTTCGCTGACCTTTGCAGTCACCGCCGTCGCCGCCGCCGTGGGCAAACAAGATACTGTTGCGTGCACAAGGGGGATCAGGACCCTTCTCTTGTTCTCTCTCTCTCTCTCTCTCTCTACATCTGTCTCTATCTCCATCTCTTTCTCTCTATTTCCTTTCTCACACGTACCTCTCTCCACACGCACACACACACCAACACACACACACACACACACACACACACTCAAGCACACACACACACGCATTTAATATGTGTCATTAAAAGCGATAGCCATTTCAGCATGTATTTTCTTTTCAAAATGTATATATTGATGCATGCTTGTACATAGAGTCACAATCCGCGCCAACACAGAGGAATTCGTAAGGAAGACCAACAATACACGGGGCTGCCGGAGAGGCCCATCATGTGTCGAGGGAGTGTAAGCAGATAGCATCTGGTCACCTGCATTCCAGAGGTTGCGGTCACACAGCCTAACAAGGTGTTCCAGGTGCACCAAGAGGATTCTTCCGTCTTTGCTCCTTTTCCTGGAAGCCGAGCACTTCAAAGAACGGCGGGAGGGCTTCTGTCTCCGTCACTTCGCCCTCAGAGTCTCGAATTTTTACCAAGAGTGAATGATCGTTTCATCATCGGGCACCTCAAGATACGGAAACCACATTTACTTCCATACGGTCTTTCAAAATGACGAATTTTATGATAAAATTTTGTTCCAGTAGTTTCTGGAGAGAACATTTCTGAAATTACCTAAAAAGCTGAAGACCCTGATAACATTTTTATCAAAACTATCAAAAATCATTATAAACGGTATTCTATGTTCCCTCAAAATGGGATAAGAATTATTTGAAAAAAGCCTTGCGAGTAGAAGAGGAAGAAAAATAAAGGCACCGGATCTTCAAGAACCATGATGGCAAAAAGTTAAAACAATATAATGAGCAAGGAAATACAAAATAAAAGTGGAACGCGATGGTGTTTACCATATCTGATTAATTTACTTGACGACATTTTAATCAATAGTTATGGTTCTATGAGCATAAAAACAAATGGATAATTTAGCATTGGAAAAAGAAGTGTTTGAAAAAATAAATCATCAACTTATTTACATAGTTCTACCCCCAACATATGTACACATTCATTACAAAGG
>NC_134789.1:34396224-34403724 GCF_046742065.1 Oratosquilla oratoria
CTTACGATTACCTTTCAACCAGCTGTGTATCTTTTATTTCCTAAACTTTGGCGACGAGGGTCCGACTGTCTTGAACCTCCTTTTCTTCTTCGTGTTCTCTCACATGTTCTCAATCATTCTTCTTTCACGCTTCTTTCTCTCCCGCCATTCCTTGTCACCTTCTTTGTCCTTCAACTGCACTACACTCGTTCATTACACGCCTTTGTTCTACCATCATTAATATTCCGTTTCAGATCCATTTGCTTATTTTTATTTGGTCATATTCTATGCTAGATACTGCTCACTTCATTTCATTATCAAACATGTCCCCTCCCTTTTATCTTTTCTTTGTTTTCTTTTATTCCATAACTTTCATTCGAGCTGTGTACCCAATTCTAGGCTCAAGCCCCAGTCACGCCACGCTTACGACTTGTTTCCGACCACCTTCGACGGTGGCACTTTATCATGGTTAGCGCCAAGTGGCTATTTCATATTCATCTTCATGACGGGGAGGAGGGGGAGATTCATTCCAATTATATTATTGTCTTGAATTCTTTCTATAAACAGAGGAACAGCACAAATCAGCCTGGTCGCCGGAAACAGGTCGTAAGCTTGGTGTGATTGGGCAATTATTTACAAGTCTATGAGTTGTATAGAAAACGTTCTTCTAGTTCCCTAAAGTCATGATACCCCTCTATTTCCCAAAATTCAGATCACAAAAAGTATTGTAATACTGCCCTTCAGTGACCACAGAGAGGAGGAGGAGGAAGAGGAAAAGGAGAGAAGGAGAAGGTTGAGGAGGAGGATGAGGATGAGAAGGATGAAGAAGACGAGGAAAAAAAAAAAAAAAAAAAAAAAAAAATGTTGGCGACGGGTACTCGGGGCAGAAACCTTCCCCCTCCCGCTTCCAGGGCGTCCACCCCGTCCTGCCTGGATGTTCACATTTTTTCTTTTTTTTTTATCATTACAAGCCGCGGGGTTCGCCCTCTTCGGCTTCGCCGGGGGCTTGGCTGCGCAAACAGCGGGCTACGGCCGCAGAGCTCCACGCTCTAATCCCACGATAGGGATCCCGTGCTGGGGATCCCGTGTTGGGGTTCCGCCCCGAGGCCGAGAAGAACGCGAAGAAGAACGCGAAGAAGAACACGAAGAAGAAGAAGAACGCGAAGAAGAACGCGAAGAAGAACGCGAAGAAGAACGCGAAGAAGAAGAAGAACGCGAAGAAGAACGCGAAGAAGAAGAACGCGAAGAAGAACGCGAAGAAGAAGAACGCGAAGAAGAAGAAGACGACGAAGAAGAACGCGAAGAAGAAGAAGAAAAACGCGACGAAGAAGAAGAGCGCGAAGAAGAACGGGCATTTCGATGGTTAACTTCTCCCGTATGCTTACAGGGGTGTGTCCGCAAATGGTAATGAGGCTACCCAAATTACAGAAAGTTTATTCTTAATTGTATTAATATTATTTTTTTATGGTATTAACGTCACAAACTCCCCCCTGTTGGAAGGGTATGATCGTGTCCCTCACAGAGTGCTCTGTAGCGTGGAATTTAATGAACCATGCCCTTGGTTCAACTTCGCTAGTGGCAGGATTCGAACCGCCATCCCCTCGACCTTCGCCGCAAGTAACGACGCCCTAACCCGCTCAGCCCGTATTCCCGTATCCAACTACTCGCTCTCAGTGTGGCCGTCGTCTTTTATTCATTTTGATTCGATTTACCAGAGGAAAAAAAATGCTAAAGTCTACATACACAAAGTACAATTATGCACTCAATTCATAATACCCAAAAGAGTAGGCACTCGTTTCCACTAGCTTTCAAGGATCTGGAGGAGTTTTATCCATGTGATAACAAGATGTCTTCTCCATAGAGAAAACTTCAGTACAATCTCCTAGAAAAACTGGAAGACCCTTCTTTTAATCCCGAAGAGCAGCTGGAGTTCCAGAGTATCAAGAAGACCGGGAACATCCATGCCACATGCAACCTCGAGGTCATGAGCAGCAGATGACCGAAGGAAGAACTTCGAGAAGTCTCATGTCTGCTCCGAAAGGACATCCTGGGGAGTTTCTCCCTCCGGGGTGGGGGTGGGGGGAAGAGGGTCTGACTTCTGAAGTAGAGCTGGGGGACACGTCATTGCGGTCTCTTTGGTTGCAACCAGATGAGGCGAATTTTACACGGATGATTTCCTCTGGTGGAGCTGTTCAGAACTGTCGAGTCAGGCGGATTCGATGAGATGTGAGGGGCTGTGTCGAAGTCGGGGCGATTTTCTTGAAGACCTCAGGTCAAGACGGGGAATAACCTTAGAACATTTTCAACGACAAATTTCATTCTCAATAAGTCGCGGCGCTTTCATTCAGCTTATGGAAACCCCATTACTTTGCTTTGTGGATTAACTTTTGCAAAAAAAAAACTGCCATAATTAATCCTCTAAATAATTCTGGCTTTTTTTTTTAATAATTTTGTTCTGATGAACACCACTCTATTC
Source organism: Oratosquilla oratoria (assembly GCF_046742065.1). Lineage (NCBI taxonomy): Eukaryota > Metazoa > Arthropoda > Malacostraca > Stomatopoda > Squillidae > Oratosquilla > Oratosquilla oratoria. Next base: position 34,398,680 of record NC_134789.1, read on the forward strand.
TATTCAGCTTGCAAAGATCTCTTTGCTATTTTCAGTCCAGTGGCGCGCTCTCCATACCTTTTCTAGTTAACGACTGACGATTTCATTCAGCTAAGAGACACAAGACATTCAATTTTGCCTCTGGATTCTACCCACTCCCCTGAATAAAATCGGGGGAAGGGGTAGGGATGCGGAAGGGAGGAGAGGGAGAGGGAGATGGGGAATGGGAGGGGGGAAGTGATTAGGGGGGGGAAAGGGGAGGAGCTCCAATTTTATGACGTTAATCAGTCAACGCTGACACTCACTCCACTCAGTCTTGTCGCCATTAAAAAAAGAATTAAATAAATGAAAACAAATAAATGAATAGATAAAAAATGGTCCATAAGTGACAAATGAATTGCGTGAATTGTTTTGAAATTGTGACAACATTTATTAAGTGACACTTGTTCATTAATATCGAAATAATTTAAATGGTAACTGCCTATGAAAAAAATAGTTGTACGATATTGTATTTTGAAAGAATATAGGATTATATGAATACAGTAACTAACCTTGTCTGGACTTTTGTCCTCGACTGTAATCCTGGGCCTGTGTAAAGCTTCTGCAGGGAAACTAACTTCACAATCACACTATATAAACGTAAACATTATCTTCTGTTTATATCATTTAGTGCTTACCCAACACTACTTCATTATTTTTATGTATTATCTAATTCATCTATTTGGTTCTCTACTTATCAATTTGTTTGTTCAATTCTAATTTCGTGCGTAGGAGCAACGACGCAGCATTCACAGCTAAGCCTTTTCACTGCCTTTTACAACTTCTGCCACCTATTCGAGCTGCCGCCAGGCGGTTTCATTCAAATAAAGGGAAAAAAAAGAACACAAAGAGCGAAATCTCCATACAAAACAGCTTCCTCAACGTTTTTCTCTCTCTGCCTCTATTCCCCCTCAAATTTAGTTGATTTTGTCCCGCGGTGAATTTTTCATGTCGTCATCGAATGCAGATCAAATTGTCCCCCTTGGTTTTGTTCTCGAAAGGAGGCCACATTGACGGATTTACATATTCCGTGTCATCTGCTTTGCTGTGACACACATGGAATGGGGCGGAAGACCCTCTTGTTACGCCACGTTTGCTTATTTATGAACGTCATCTCAGGTTTTCAAAACTTTATATTCATTTGTGTATAGAATGTTTCCTACTTTTTGTTACCGTTTCTTTTTTAACTAAGAAATTTGACATGCCCCTTTCACTACCTTTCTTGGACTGTATAGGTTCTGGTTGCAGGCAAAGGTTGGCAACAACAACAAGGATAACAACATCACCACCATAACCTGCATCACCACCACTGCCACCTCCACCACCACCACCAAGAACAACACCACCATAACCAACATCACCACCACAGCCACCGCGACCGCCACCACCAACACCACCATCACCACCACCACCACCAAGAACAACACCAACATAACCAACATCACCACCACAGCCAACCGCGACCGCCACCACCACCACCACCAACACCATAACCAGCACCACCACCACTATAAAAAAAAAAAAAAAAAAAAAAAAAAAAAAAAAAGCAACAACAAAGAAGCAGCAGCAGCAGCAAAAAAAAAAAAAAAAAAAAAAAAAAAAAAAAAAAAAACACCGGGACCATCCCTTCGACAGCTCTCGCAGGAGCAGCATTTGCCTCTCCGTCTGCCCATCTGCTTCCGCCGCCCCTTGGCCAGGCCAGGCCAGGCCAGGCCTAGGCCGGCATTGATCCTCTGGCGCCCGAAGACTCGCAGACACTTCAGTGCCAATTGCAGACACTCCAGTGCCAACACCTGTAACTGTGCCACTCTCTGTCTGCAAACACCCGCCGACAGCTGATCTGAATTATTCTCAAGCTTTCAGACAATTCCACCCTTCCCGCCCTCCCTCCTCCCTCTCTCACAATTCCCCTCCCATTCTCCCCCTTTCCTCTTTCACCCTCTCCCTTTCACTCTCTCCTCTTCTATTTCTTTCTCTTTATCCCTCCACTTTCTTTTTCCTTTCTCTCTCCCCTTCTCTCCCTCTCTTTCTCTCTCTCTCTCTCGTTCCCTACCGTTCTCTTGCTCCATCTCGTTCTCTTGTTCTCTCTCGTTCTAATTTTCTCGTTCCCTACCGTTCTCTTGCTCCCTTTCTTTCTCTCTCGCTCCTTCTTGTTCTCTCTCGCTCCCTCTCGTTTTCTCTTGTTCTCTCTCGCTCTAGTTTTCTCGTTCTCTCTTGCTCTCGTTCACTCGTTCTCTATCGTTTCGTTCTCGTTCTCTACCGTTCTCGTTTGCTCATTATCTTTCGCTCTCGTTCTCGTTATATGTCTCATGCTATCATTCCATCCCTTACTCTTTTTCTATCTATTGTTTTTATTCTCTCTCTTTCTCTCTTCCTGTCTTTCTGTCACTTTCGTTATTTCTCTATCACTTTTGTTCTTTCTCGCTTTAGTTTCCTCCTCTGTCGTTCTTTCTCTCCCTCGCCTTCGTTCGCTTTATCTCCCTCTCTTTATTTTCGTTCTCTGCCTTCCTCATTCACGCTCTCACGATTCCTACTTCCCCCTCTCTTACTCTTTTTTTGTCTTACTGCCTTTGGCTGCATTCACAAACTTTTCCATTCGCTACTTCTCTTTCCCTCGACTGCAAGCCCTGGCTTAGCTTAACATCGCCTTCCTTCTGCCACTAATTCCACCACATAATTCATTCCATTGCAAACATATCCCATTTTCCAACTGCTGACCTCAATCTAGAATCCAAATTAACTAGGCGACGTAATATTTACTTTCCTAAACTAATTATCCATCTCATCAATCCTCCCAAATACTTCTGTAATAAAACCCAACCGTCATTTGGGGTTTCGACAGCGTGACTTTTTGGTACAGCCAATATTTTAAGGACTTTGATGATGTCCCTACGGACCAGCCCCAAGCAGCATCCTGATCGGAAAATAATTCAAGAAAAAGATAGATGAGGTAGCTTTTGCTACATCACTTTCATACTAACCTCTTCGAACCTTTCCTTTACCATTTCTGCGAGTCCACTTCCTCGGCGCGATATTATACCCTTTAAGGACAGAAACGCTAGTTCTCACCTTCGCTATCGGTCGGTATTTTTCCTTTTGCTTATGGCTGTCACCAGACTCTTCTATTCATCTCACTGGCATCCCCTAGGCACTGAGAGGATCCTACCCTTTCTTGAAGAACCCCTTTCGTACGAGGCAATACGTTTCCTTCAATTTTGGCTCCGGGCAACTTAACCCTCTTCGTCTTCACACTACCCTCTCCGTCTACTATTAGCATCACCTCTACCTAACCAAGATGCCTCTTCACGTCCTCTTCCAACATGCAAGTCTTCGTTTTTCTACGAGTTCCACACACACCAAACGATCCTTTTCTCCTACCTTCCCATCTTCTATTCCGCCAAATCTTCCTCACTCGCTCAATCTCAAAGTTCCCCCCTTTTTTCCCCTATTCCCCTTTCACACCAGATTCTCTTCTTCATTTTCCTCTTCCGTTCCCCTCACTCGCCGGTGAAGCAATGTGGTTTTATTTAATGAACACAGTCCCAGTTCTCCGTCTCAGTTCTTTGCCTCCTTCGTGTCATACCTTCAAGTATCATGACTTCTATTGCTCGCCCTCTCTCTCTCTCTCTCTCTCTCTCTCTCTCCACCCCCTCTCTCCCTCCCTCCCTCTCTATCCCTGCTCTCTTCCTCTTCCCATCTCCTTCATATCTCTCTCCCCTACTCTTCTCCCTCATTCCTTTTCTCCCTCTCTCCTTCTCTCTCTCTCTCTCTCTTTTATTCGACACATTCCATTCTCCACACACACACTACCCTCCATATTCTTCCCTCCCTCCTGCATCCCCCAAGATCACCACATCCTCTTCCGCGCTTGCAACTCCAAATCCGTCCTTCGACTAATCCCCCTGTGCGCCGTACAACTTCCTTCCTGTTCCTATTTCTACCAGCCCACTTCGCTCATGTCTTGCCTCCATACAACTGCGCTCTCTCTCTCTCTCTATTTGTCTCTGTTTCTCTCTTCTCTCTCTCTCTCTCTTCGTATTCCTGGTTTCCGTATTTCCCAGGTCAAGATCATTCTCCACGTCCCTAACATGTTTGAACTTCTAATTTGGTTCAGCCTTATCAGCCTTTGTTAAATGATTCATAATTTAATTTACTCAGACTGGTCTTCCTCCTCCCTTTCGACGCACAATCTGTCAAGCTACATTAGACCGACACAAGCGGCGGCTCTACAGACTCGCTTCAGTGACATCCTCTCACGTAGGCCGCTCTCGGTCCTTTTTTTATAGACAGACATGCGTGTACACGCACGGACAAGCACGTACACACACAGGGGGAGAGGGAGAGGGGGGGAGAGGGAGGGAGGGAGGGAGGGAGGGAGGGAGGGACGGAGAGAGAGGCAGAGGAAGAAAAAGTGAGAAAAAGAAATTGAGAAAGAGGAAGAGTGAGAGAGAGAGAGAGGAAGTGAGAGGAAGAGGAAGAGAGAGTGAGAAAGAAAGAGTGAGAAAGAGAGAGAGAGAAGGGGCGGCAGGCTCTTGTTTTTTTTTCCGGCGAAAGGAACCTCCTACCGTTTCCTGTTGATGAGGACAGCAACCAAAAGTTATCAAGATGTTTGTTATCAGTATATAGTTCTCTCTTATGAGAACTTTCAATTAAAGTATATACATCTAAAGTTCGAAATAAAAGTAAAAAAACATACAAAATCCGAACACCAGAAACAGTGTATTTCTTAAAGAAATATTTTCGTCGTGAATGGGAAATTACAAATTTTCGAGACTCCCACGAAAGGAACTTTGTAAACGTATCTGTTCATTTCCAGCGTGTGATCCAATTCCTGGTCTCCTGAATCTTACTCTTTGCACCAAAGCTCTTGACACTTTCCCTTAACAAACATCAGTACAAACACATTTCCCCGTTTACCCTTACACCAAGACCTTTTCCTCTGCCATTTCTCCTTTCTGTACATATACTCTTCTCCACTACGCACGTATCCCCTCCTTGCATTGCTCGCCACACACCTGATTCCATTC
>NC_134789.1:34406224-34553724 GCF_046742065.1 Oratosquilla oratoria
TGACCCAGGGCAATGGGCGAGATACAGGGATGACCCGTCATCCAGGAGGAGCCAAGAAAAGAGGGAAGGAAGGGGTGGTGAAAGGGAGTGGGGGATGAAATGGGTTGGAGAGGATTTATGCCTCTGACTTAAGCTGCCTCCCTTATATGGGGAAAAACCCAATGATATATGTATATTCTATTTTTACCTAATCCACAGCTGTCTCCACGGATTCTTCTCCCGCGCTCGCTCTGCCTCCTCCTCCTCCTCCTCCATGCCTCTTTCATGCTTTTTCCACAGTAATACATCCGTTTCCACATGAACTACTCTCGATCTTCACTTAACACCCGCCGGGACCTGCACAGGCGGATCCCTAGAGTCTCCCGCTCGAACAGCACCCGGCACTTTGGTCTCCATTTCCCGGAATTTATTTTCATCCCATTCTGGTTTTTGGAACCAAATCTCCCATGGCCGTGTCTTGGCCCAAAAAATTCCCCATTCTTCCTCGCCCGCCGCCCTTCCTCTTCCACTTCTCCATATTTCATTCCCTTCTGTTCCTACAGAAGCGAATGGCCAAGAGCGGCGAGGGTCCATCCTTCCTTTTAGCTTGGTATATGGGCTGCGAAACCCACTTACCCTGCACGAAAAGGTCCTCCGCTGCATGCGTTTTTTGACCGCAGTCTTTACGACATCTTTCCGGTTTCCTCTGTGCTCCGTTCTGTCTTTGTCCGATTTCCTCCACACCAGACTCTTCCGCAGTGGCCTCCTGCCCTCCATGTACGCTGTCCCGTTCCCTCCACATGCTGCCTACTTCTTTCTCGAGACTTTGGATTTCCACTCAAGTCTTCTTGCGAGGCTCGCTCACCTTAATCCGATTACCTGCGTCGGGTCCTCTTTTATTTCGTTAACTCTAAATGCCCTCCGTCCGGTTTTCTTTCCTTTCTTATTTTTTCTTCTTTTCTTGTTATAAACAATTCCCCCATTTTCTTTCGCTTCTTTCCTACGATACCCGTCATCTTTTCTGTCATGTTTCTTCCTTTTCTGCCACGGAGATGCAATGCTCGTTTCTGCTTCGCTCAAAGGCGCCAGGACTTGTGCGACGCCCAAAACCCTTCTGACCTTCTGCGCCGCTGAGGTCGCATAAGGTGACGCGTACCCGAGGGACGGACACGACGCCACGCCGCGCCGCGCCGCCGCTTCCTACATGTTTCCAGTGGCCATCTGCTAGAGCGCTCAGAATATCGTGTCATGTAACGCCTTTGTTACGCCACTAACATGGCACCACGTGACAGATACCCTGTTCTATATGGTAACAAACTACAAACACTTCCACGACTGTATCTTTCACCTTATCACCCCCAGACACTATCGCACCGCATATTTTTTACACCCTTTGCATCCGCATCGTCTCCTCTTCCGCCACCGTCACTGCCACTTTCACCACCACCACTACCACCACAACCACCACCACAACTACCATCACAACCACCATCTCCCTCACTGTCATCACCTCCACCACCATCACCACCACCGCCACCACCAGCACTACCACCACCACCCCAGCCGCCATTACCACGCCCCACCACTTCCAAAAACATCTTGGTTGTTTCCCGTCTCGTTCCTTTCTCTCTTCCCATTTTTTTCCTTCCGTAATTTCGTTTTTTTTTTTCCTGAACCGGCACCGACACATTTCAGCTTTAAACTACTTAGTGTCTCCATTCGTAGCCATTCTCCCAACGTTTTCCTTTAATTACAACCTCCCGCTCTCTTAAGTTACTTGGGGCGGACAAAGCACACACAAACAAATCCAGTCAAGCGCCTTACTACTACAGGCACATACTAACTTTACGCTAAAGCCTTCTGAGTAGCCCTGCAGACATGCTCCGGCACGTCTGGGCGAAGGCGGACGAGGTGTGTGTGGCAAAAGGTCCTGGGTTCTCCCCTAAGACTCTCCAGGGTACAAAATAGGGAGGGAGGTAGCTGCCGTCTACAGTATAATGCGAGAGTCTGCAATAAACTCTGACCAGAGATTGGATACGTCAAGCCTGACAACTTGAACTTTAGTAAGGCTGCGGTCATTTGGAACTGACCCGTGAGCGTGTAATGGAGTGGCGGTTCCTGGTTCCAGGCGGAAATTCGGAGAGACTTCTGGAGTTTTCCATCACTGTTACTATAAAGGTAATGTTGAGTCTTTGTGTCTCTATCGTATTGTTGGGATTTATTGGGTCAGTTTCCACCCCTCCTATAGTACGAGTAATACTGTTATATAAACGTAAACTCCGGTCCACTTCTCTATAGTATTACTGTAAAGTATTTGCACGCTTCAGTACTCTCTGGGTTTTCAATTCCTAACAGTTTTAACCTCAATGTCGAAGAGTGCATACACACACAGTCCCACCCTTTCGTCGCCGAGAAGTTCTATTTTTTCTAGTTCAGGCTGACATTGGGCTCTCTTGTTCACCTCCGCGGCGCCCTCTTGGTAGCTTGGGTTTAAGTGCAGGGCTTTCGTTTTTTATTGAAGACTATTTGCTTTGTGTATGAAATCTAGCTAAGAATCATTTCGTCATGGAATCATTGACTACTTCTCACTATTACATAAAACTGAAAGAAAAGTTCCTTCAGATCAGTGATAGTCCCTCTACAGAATAAGACTATATACTGTTGACCAAAGTATAAATTGATAAAGAAACATATATATATATATATATATATACATATATAGATAATATATATATATATATATATATATACATATATATATATACATATACGTGTGTGTGTGTGTGTGTGTGTGTGTGTGTGTGTGTGTGTGTGTGTGTGTGTGTGTGTGTGTGTGTGTGTGTGTGTGTGTGTGTGTGTTGTGTGTGTGTAAACAAAATAACGTAAATAGAATCAAATGTATAAAAAACAAATGAAAAAATAGATAAACAAACGAACAAAAATAAACAATTGAATAGATGAATACATAAATATAGATTAATTATCGTTAAGTCGTAAGGGTCTATGCAGAGTGCAATGTGCTCCCCTTGAAGGGAGTCCCCCCCTCCCCTAACGACCCGCCATCTAGACTGCTTACAAGACTTCTGTGTCTGATCTGCCGTCGAGAACAAGGGAGTCTTGACTCTGGCTTCTAATCCATCTAATGCCGCGACACGATTCTCATCTAATTACGGAAGTTCTGTGACCGAGGAGGACCGAATCATCGGACAGGTGCTGGTCTCGCATCTTTCCGGTCGCGGATTCGAGTCCCGCACTTCTCTCCAATTCCCTCCCAGTGACAGTTACCTGCCCCAGCAGTCCATAAACACGCAGGTCTAAGGTGACGGGTTTGACTGTAGCTTAGCGCCTCCCGGCGTACGCTCCTCCTCATCTTACGTCTAATCACCTCTAGAATCAGAATATAGATTGGTCTATTCGACTTATTCTTTTAATTTTAGCCGTTACCTGTTCTGCGAGGTGACTAATCATGACAACCTCTGTCCGAACTGAAGACAGGTTCTTCCTGACGTCATGCGATGACTCTGGCGGACTTGGACAGCCACCCTCCAGCTTCTCTCTTTCAGAAAGCGAGACCCCAAAGCGGTCGTCCAGCACGCTCCTTTCCTCTAGAAAACAGCAACTCATAGATCCTGCAGGATTGTAGTTCGAACGTCTGATGCAACCATACGAGCTTATTTCTTCAACGACACAATGAAAAACCTCTCAGATTTTGTCCCAGCAAACGCTGGAAGGCGGGTTCTTGAACTCAAAAGCCTTAAGACTTTTGTGAATAAAAAAAAGAAAAAAGAAAAAGAAAAGAGGAACGAAGACCCAAGGCTAGTCACAAAACACACAAAACAGCAGTCTAGGCGTAGCCAATCACAAAAGAGATGGCTATGACGTCATGAGAGAATGAATGATGACGTAAATGGATGGCGCCTGACCGCCGCAAACAAGCTTGAAGGAACTGTGTGTGTTTGTGTGCATGTCTGTGTGTATGTGTACGTGTACGTGTGTGCGCGCGCATATGCAAGTATGTCTATTTATATGCTTGCGTGTATTTGTGTGTGTGTGTGTGTGTGTGTGTGTGTGTGTGTGTGTGTGTCTGTTTGTGTATGTGTGTATATGTGTATGTGAATGAGTAAATAAATGAATAAATATATAAATAAATGAATAAATAAACAAATACGCAAACAAATAAACAAACTAATAAATGATAAGTAAATAAATAAACAGATGATCAAATAGATATATGAATAGATACATGAATAAATCTATATCGAACAACATGATACACACGTGCACAAATCAAGGGCGACAGCTGTTACCTCAACTAAGCGTCTCTTGGTACACTAGAGTCGTTTGGGAAGAAGAAGAAGAAGAAGAAGAAGAAGAAGAAGAAGAAGAAGAAGAAGAAGCAGAAGAAGAAGAAGAAGAAGAAGAAGAAGCAGAAGAAGAAGCAGCAGGAAACGAAGAACCAGAAGAAGAAGAAGCAGAAGAAAAAGAAGAAGAAGAAGAAAAGAAGAAGAAGAAGAAGAAAAAAAGAAGAAGATGAAGAATAAGAAGAGAGCGTTGCCATGGAAACATCCCCGCGTTTCTGGTAATGCGACTCTTGAAGGAAGAAAAACTCAAATCTGACGGCAATGGAGACGAAGGAGCGGAGTTGAGTATGTAGGGGCTATGGTATACCTATAGTATAGCTCGCATCCGTCGGTGAGACGACGCCTTTACATATTTTGTTCTGTCTGCCGCCTGACTATTTTACTCAGTTTTGGGTCGAGTTTTGCGCTGACGTTGAACTCCATCGGTGTGATGTCACTCAAAACTGTGTTATTTCACCCAATTCCATGATACTTAATTTTGATGAGGGAGTAAAAAAAAAATGTAATTTTTTTTTTACAGCACTGGTGATGGTGATAGCATAGGAAGTTGCACTGGTGGTTGTGGTGGGGAGAGAGGGTGGTGGTGGATGAGGCGAGTAGTATCAAATGATAATTTTCCACTTAATCTATTTGTCAGCAGACTATTTCTTTCATCTCCGTGGCAACCCAAACCCCTAATTAACTAAGGAAACTAAATATTACACAGAATAGAATAATACGTCATTTAAAGCAAAAGCATGAACGAAATCATAACAGAGATAGCTTAATATAAAAAGTCAAAGAGTGTGTGAATATCATTTGCAAGTGAATGAAAAATAACGAGATAATGGGATAACTGATTTGCCTTAGGAAGCGTTAATGACCACAATGGACAAAATTAATTATTAATTTGAATGAATTAATGAATTTCATGGAGGAAGTGGTAACTTATTGGGTCCATTTATCTTTCTGTTTAATATTTTCTCTCCTCTCCTTGGAAACCATGCACGCGAACATACACACACACAAACGTGAGTGCGTACACACACGCACGTTGAAATACAAAAATAAAACAAAGTAAAATAAAACATAAAAAATAAAAAGAATGACGGAAAGGAAAAGAATTAATCAGAAAAATAAAGTCGAAAGGAACAAAGAAAGTAGGAAGAAAAAGGAGGAGAGATGGAATTTTTTTTATAACCAACTCGATGTGACTGTGTCGCTCACAACAGAACCATCTACATTTAGTACGTGACCCTCTCTTTGTTCTTCCTTCCATCGTCTTTGCACAGAAGGCCGCCACCACAACCACGGCAACCACAACTACAACCACTCTCTCTCAGCCCCCACCATTAACAACTCAACTTCCACTACCACCATATCCACCGCCGCCAGCACCCCTTTGACCACAAAGGCACCACAACCACCATCACGCCATAAATATCATCTTCACAATCGTCACCATCACAGTCACAACGAACCCCACTCCCACCGCCACCATTACCACGGTCATGGAAAGTCACACGTGGCCAACCCAGTGGGAGACACTGCTGTTCTCAACCTCCCCCCCTCCCCCCCAACACCGACACCCTCTCCCACGAGACAGGTGACCAGCACCCAGGTGGGGACGGGGGCGGGATAGAGCAGGTGGGTAGAGGAACCGAGGGCGAAAGGCTCGGTTGTAAAAGGAAATTAATTTTGCTCATGCATCGCTCCCCACTTCCTACAGTTAAGCTTGACCGGCTGTGGCCTGAAGTAAAGCTAGTGGTGGTGGTAATGGTGGTGGTCATTGTGTTAGCAATGGTGTCAGTAGTGATGGTAGACGTGTTGGTGGAGGTGCTGGTGGTGGTGGTGGTGGTAATGGTGGTGGTCATTGTGTTAGTAATGGTGTCAGTAGTGATGGTAGACGTGTTGGTGGAGGTGCTGGTAGTGGTGGTGGTAATGGTGGGGGTAGTGGTTGTGGTGGTGGTGATGGTGGCAATGATGGTTGTGGTGCTGCTATTGACAACTGTGGTGGTGCTGGTGGTGACGGAAGCAGTGGTAATGTCAATAGCGGGGAATAGCAAGAGTACAAGCAAAAGGAGTAATAGGGTAGGTGTACAAACATACATACATATATCAAAGGCTTATTCCCCCTACAGGGGGGTAGCCAAAAAGAAAAAGGCATAGAAACCACTCCCACCCATTCCACTTCCTGGATGACGGGTCATCCCTGCATCCTGTCCACTGCCCTGGGTCAGAAACAATGTAGCAAGACACAGCACATCCACAGCAAGGCCGCTTCATAAATTCGGCGACCCCCCCTCTCCGTCCCCCCACGCAGAAAAGGAGAAGACGGAGAGAAATCCCTTCGGGCTGCGTCATATTTTTTCTCATGTATACAAACATAGGAGGCACAAACACTTGCTACCAAGGTCTTTTGGCACAATGATGGGAAAGTGAAGCAAGAGTATAGAAGGAAAAGGGAAGGGGGGTTACTGTGCCACTGTGGAACCTGTGGTGTTATGGAACCTGCCCCAGCAGAAACATACTGAATCTTGTATCATGGAGAATGGCTGTACTCAACTGACGCCCCTCCTGCAGGCTGCCCCCATACACGCTCACTCCAGCCTTTCGTTAAAAATAACAGAGGTCCAGTTATTTTTCAAACCACGTCAGTTCTTCAAATCACGTTTTAGTCCAATCTTCTGTCCAAAGCTCTCTCATAAACGTTCAAATTGAACTAAAGAATCCGGGTTAAACTGGTTTTTGGAAGTTGATGGTCCATCAAAACTGACCGTGGCTGTTGGTCTTCAGAGCCTTGGGATGAGGAAGCTCAATTGCACGTTATAAAAAAAAAAAAAAAAGTGGCCCTCGGCATCTGGAAACTTGGACAATTGCGGGACTTAACGGGATGTGGCACCGAGATTGGTCTGGATCTTCTTGCTTGGCCTCCTCGTATCGTTGTGTTATCGCAGCTTTGTGGCCCTTGACGTGTTTATGGCACTCGAGTTTCTGGGTTAGACAGTCATGCCACCCAAGAAGTTCTGACACTAAGAAGGTTACTGTAAGGTCGTGACCCTGGAGTAATGTGATGCCAAAAGAAGTGTGGCATTGAGGCGGGCGTACTGCCTCTGTGTTGTGATGTTCACAATAATACAAGTGATATAACACATGGTAGATATTCTTATGTAAGAACCGTGATTCTGGTGTGACTGGTACTATTATTATTTCGAACTATGTGTTCTTGTCATTATCTACACTTCATGTATATTGATTCTTTGCCAAATAATTTATTATTATTATTATTATTATTGTTATTATTATCATTATTGTGTTAACACTGGTAGACGTTTCCAACATTGTTCTGAGTCAACCTTAATATTATGAAACCCACAAAGACCAATTTTATAACTAGGAAACAAAAGGGGATTGTGGCAACAGTGACAGCATTAGTAATCGCCTTATTAAAAAACTTTTGTTGATTACCTTAGATTCTACCTTCCCCTTCGGAGTTCCAATAACAGAAGACAGATACGCTGTTCAGAGTTCATATGGCGTCATATCTATTAAGTCATAATATAACGTCATACAAGCAATGACGTCACAAAAAACATTCAATGTTTTCTTTAACAAGAAGTGGGAGCCAACAGCAACGTGGGGACAGTCAAGGCACCTTTTAGGACTGTGGTGCGAGGACAGAGTTGCGTCAACCCTCTAGGTATTTCCTTTGACTGAATAAAGTCATTTTGCTACACAAATGAAATAAAAGGTATCTTCAGGATATAGCAAATCATTGAACACTATAATCTGTGCGCTACAAGGAGTCCGTTGAGGGTGTCTCATACGTCGTTATTTAGTACTAATCCATTCTGCCAAATCAACATTAGTACATGCCCCCCCTCCCTCTCTCTCTCTCTCTGTCTCTCTCTCTCTCTTTCTCTCTGTCTCTCTCTTATTTCCCATCTACATGTTATTTGAAATAGTTTGTTTTTATATTCTGTATCTAGTAAAGGAGGCTGTAGAGTACAACGAGTATTACTTTCTAGGAATAAAACAACAATCACCTATCGCCCATCCCACTAGTCTCACCTGTGACACCTCCTCGGCGTGGCAACATGGGAAGGAAAAGAGCGCTGTTGCCACGTGTCATAGAATTTATTTAAATCGTTATTATAATCCTAAAAAGTGATCATCATTGTACTATATAGATTCCTTTACTGTAAACAGAATATATATAAAAACAATTTCAAATAGCACATAGACGGGAAATAAAAGAGAGAGGAATATAATGGCTGATTTGGCAGAATGTCTAGTAGTAAATCACGACACATGCATCACCCTGAACGGACTCCTTATAGCGCACAGACCATAACACAAATTGTCATGTGACACAAATTAAAAAAAAAAAATCCCCCAGAAGGTAAAGGGGCCTCCACTGTCCCCAAGGAGGGCCCTCAACCCGGCCCCCGTGGTCATGGTGAGGTCATGGCTAACTGGTGGAGAAATCAATTATGTTGGCGAAGGCGGTCACATGTTGGAGAAGCGACGTGGGTGGCGATGACGCAGGTCTTATCGGTGCTTGAGCTCCTAAGGAGGCGATCACAGGAAGCGACACGCGACATGTGACACAAATGACACGTGACACAAATGACAAGTGACACTGACATGGCGATGACACATGGCACCAACAACACATGACACGCACATGGTCTCACATATACAGAGGGAAAGAACTTCCGCCATGAGGCGCTCACCTGCGACCAAAACAGCCACTTAAACCCCGACGTCAGCGTACAGCCGTGGCAGCAAGAGTCGGTGGCCAGGAGCCGTTGGATTAGAAGCCGGTGGTTCCACATCATGGAAAAGGAGTTCGAAACCATCGCGCTACAGTAGAACGCATAAACATTACATACCAACACCTTTGTATGCTTTATATATTTTGTTCTGGCTAACGACAGACGATTCTATTCAGCATAGGGAAGGACCTGAAGGTATTGCAATTGCTCTCATTGGTTGATAAGTGTCGTTAAGGTATCCTCAAATTACCATTAAGGCTTTGTTAAAATGTTTCAAGTTTTTCTATGGATTTCTTAAAGTTTGTGAAAATATCTTTATCGCTACACGTGACAGGTCGAATAAACTACTAAAGACTTAGAGACGTAGTGGAAGAGTAAACGGAATGAACTAGTTTCTGTTGCAAACCACTGATGTTTATTTCACAAGTTGTCACGATCTCTTGGGCCCGTTGTCATTCGGGGCCCTTTGTCAAACAAGATTGTTGCCAGCCAAGTCGCTGTCCACGTTAGCAACGCACGCCGGGCAGCTGCAAGCCATTTCACGCTCCCGAGGCCACAGGAAGCCGTATTAACAAGTCCTCTTAAGCCTGGGTTACCGGCCACGACCCGTAACCCAGCTCCACCAACCACAACCAACCTCAACGTCACCTCAACCTCGCCTACACACCTCACATCTCCCTCCTCTAACCACTGTTCAAGTCTTTCCATCACCAATCAACCTTTCGTCTTTCCACTCCTTTCCTGTGCCTCCACCGTTGTCACCTGGATCCTACATCATATCAATTGGCCTCAGAAATGTTAATCTTATGGTCTTCTGTTCTCCTGGTAGTCTGCGGCATCTCTCGTCTTATCATTTTCATTTGGCATTTTAACAGACTCAAAATTATATCAAACACTAAAAATTAAATGTTAAAACTAAATGCAAGTGATCGTAAGAAGATGAAGTTCAATGTAATAGAACTCTAGACTTACAAAGTCGCCAGAAACAAGAAACATTATAAGTCCATACAAGTTAAAATAAACGAGGTTTAGTTACTTTTCTCTACCTCGGTAAAGAATCACTAAATACAAGGGCAGAGAAGATTAATTGGTTTCCTTTAACGATTTTGTCCTGGCTAACAACTGACGATCATAGCTTAAATGAACCCCCTGGGCAGTTAAGAGGT
This sequence comes from Oratosquilla oratoria, assembly GCF_046742065.1. Taxonomy (NCBI): domain Eukaryota; kingdom Metazoa; phylum Arthropoda; class Malacostraca; order Stomatopoda; family Squillidae; genus Oratosquilla; species Oratosquilla oratoria. The sequence continues at coordinate 34,416,488 of NC_134789.1, forward strand.
TCACGCAATTTCTTCTAGCAGTTCCATGCGTTATATATTTTTCATAACAGAATTAATAACATAATTACGTTTAATTTATCAAACAAACGAAACACACACACAGGCACACGAACAAGCACACACACACACACACACACACACACACACACACACACACACACACACACACACACACACACACACACACACACACACACACACACACACACACACACACACACACACACACACACCAATAATTTTTTCAGCTTCTGCCTCTTGTACTCCCCTGGCCAATTTAACTCTCACACACTCGTCTACTCTCACGCCCTGTTTAACTCCTGCAACCGCGAGGACTCTCACCGCCTCTCGAGTGCTTACGCCGTCTTAACAACTCTCGAGGTCTCGAGGTAATACGATTATCTCACTCTTGTTCATGATATTTCAGCAAGAGAGCCTTTTACATATTGAAAAGTCAACCATACATTCTCCAAAATTCCGACAGTTAATGGCAATCCAGTCACTCTTGCACTCTTCGAAATGTCGGAGGTTAATCTCACACGCAAAAGCTTCTGAAAGATCTACGCGCTCACGTCCTCTGCTCACTTCCAGAACTCTTGAGTTGACTACTTTCGGGATTGCAAAGCCTCGAGCCCCCCTGAAAAAAAAAAAATCTAACTTGGTTGTCGTGACCACCCGGCAGAAGCTCTTCTGCAGAAACTCTCCGGTTAGGTGTCCAAGACTTCGATTTTTTTCTTCTCTCCCTCGAATTTCTTTGGATACCCAAAGTATAAAACCATCTCCTCTCGTTCTCAATTATACCCTCTTTATCGACATCTCCCATCTCACCTATTTTAACTGTTTTACATTCCACTGCCTCTCCCTATTCAAGTATCCTAACGTTTTCCTGCCTTCTGCTTCTCTTAACCCACTACCTCCTTGTACCAGCTTATTTCTCCGCCATTTCCCTTTTCCTCTGTATGTGAGGCACGTCGCCAGCAAATCCAGCAAAAGCTGTGACCCAGATATGTAGATACAATATGTGCGCGCGCGTGTGTGTGTGTGTTTGTGTATGTATCAGAGCGTCAGAGTTAGAGTGAATGTTTGTGCTCCAAAGAATATCCAATTTTTTTGTCCATCACTATCTTTTATGGTCTTTTGAATCCAGCCTCGTTAAAATTTGTACCATTTTCCTTCTCACCAAGATCATCATTTCCAGCCTTTCAGTAGCCTGTTTCCCCACCCACTCCATCCACTCAACCTTCTCCGCTCTGATCCCCATTTCCACCCACATCCTCACCCCGCCCTCTATTTCCCCGGGCCACGCCCATTCCTACGTGTCCGGCCTCGTGATCCCTCCCACCCCGCCCTCATGATTCCCGTAGGTCTTGGGTCGCCCGTTCAGACCGAGGGACTCTCACAGCCCCGAGGAGCCGTTTTATCATCATGTTTACCTTGAACCGGGGTAACCTCATTTGTGCCGAGCGAAATATTTCGTGAAAAATACGGGAGAGCTATGCATATGCGAACATGTGCACGTTGTGGCGCGCACACACGTATACATACGCACACATAGGGGCTCAGTTTGTGCCGAGTTCGGCCTCATGAAGGCAAACAAAGGATCACTTGCCGTAAAAGCGGAAGGCTAACGGCAAATAAAATGAGACTGACAAGTAAACTGGTTCGCAGCACAGGCCGTTTCAATCACATACACGCACGACGGCAGCCTGTTACGGAGCCATGGAAATGAAGTGAATACAACAACACTCTCGATCAAACGTGGGTGCGCAGGCACATGAGCAATTACAAAAGTTGAGATTGAATATCTGAAGCTGTAAACAATACCTATTGGATCCGGTATCAAAACCGTGGGGACCCGTAAATTGCTCAGCCATCCAAGTGACATCGAGTTGTCTCTATGTGCAAGGATCCCAGGAAAAGTGACCAGGAACCTCTGGCTGCGGAGGAAGCAGTGGACTTTGTACCTTGTCCTCAGGTAGCCTGGGCGAGTGGCAGTTCCCATTGACCCTGGGGGGAGGGGGGATTCCCCCCAGAAACTCGCCAACCAGTGTTGTGTTTCACCGCCGTCTCCTACCCACCAGATATCGCCCACAGATGATACATGGTTGTCCATCCACGGCTCGCCATCCTTCTCATGTTTCAATTACTCTTTGTTTCATCGTTTCCATACTTTATTCGCACGCGTGCTCTCCATCCCTGTGCATCTGTATTCGATTTGTGCTTATTTTGGGTGCCACTAGGCTCTGGCATTCAGCTGAGGTCATTCAATATAAACACCAAGAGGATGAACACACGTATCACTGACTTAGCCCCACCGTGCCACAACATCTCCTTTCATGTTCACCAGAACTCATAACTCCCCCGCCCAACCCCCAAAAATATACATATATTTATCCCAAAAAAGTAACTCAAATACTATGATGCAATTATGACCATTTTCTTGAAATCATATAGCAAGACACCCTGAAAATTTTTGAGCGACATCTACTTGATATACAAAGCAAGACATGAAAAAATAATAGGAATCATGGAGTTTTGTCAAGAATCCTAAACATCTTTTTCTAGAAACTCTTCGTCCATTACAGGAGATCTAAGCTTGCTTTAGAGTTCATCCTTGATGTATCGTAGTCGAAAAAGTTGGACATCTTTTGCCCAATACGGCACGCCTGAATATCGCTCCAATACTCACTCACTCTCTCATTATCCCATTCCTGACAATTTCCAAAACTAAATTACCTCGTCTTCTCATTCGTTCACTCTAAACATTAGGTACAACTCTTTCTCTCTGTGTCTCTCTTTTCCCAAACTTTTCACTCGTTTGTTTTAGTGTAAATCCTGACCAACACATCCCCTTACATACATACTTCACCTCATCATGTGAGTTTGGTTTTATATTTTCACTTTGATTTTATATAACTGTTTATTCATTTATTCGTTTATCTACGGCTAGCGGAAGGTGATTTGACGCAGCCGTGGGGGAGGCTCTTGGACCTCAAAAGGGCGTCTCGATCAAAGGAAGCTTTCTTCGGACTGGGGAGCTGAACGTCGTAGTTGTACCAAAAGGGGAGAAACTGAGTTTAGGATATAGATGAAAATGGACGTGAGGCCCAGGGGGGCATAAAGCTGTGGCATCTGGGGTAAAAATGGCTGTGCCGTAGAGACAGAGGGAGAAAACGACTGGGAAAAAAATACATACATACATACATATACCAAGGCTTTTTCCCCCTTCCAAGGGAGGTAGCCAAAAATGGAAAGGCATAAAATCACTCCCACCCATTTCATCCCTAAATACACTCCACACCCCTCCCACCCTTCCTCTCATCTGAGCACCTCCTGGATGACGGGTCATTCCTGCACCCTGCCCACCGCCCTGGGTCAGAAGCAGTGTCGCAAGACACAGTACATCCACAGCAAGGCCGCTTCATTTAATCGGCGACCCCCCCTCTCCGTCCCCCTTTGCATATAAGGAGAGGACGGGGAGAAATCCCTTCGGGCTGCGTAAAAAAATTACTCACACATACTACCCCACCCCCCCCACCCCCCCGCCCATTCCTCCTCATGCAGTCACAACATCATCCATATACAACCATTCTCCACTCACCTCTGTCTTCCGTCCTCTCCCTTCCTTCCTCAACAGACATTCCCCTCTTCCCCAAAGCCCCCTTCACCCCATCCATCCACCTCATCCTAGGACGTCCCCTCATGTTCACTCCCTCCACATCTGCCTTCCATACCTCTTTTACTAGACTTTCTTCACTCATTCTTTCCATGTGTCCAAACCATCCTAATATTCTTTCATCAACCCTATCTCCCAAATCCTTTTTCACCCCTGTTCTCCTCCTCACCTCCTCATTTCTCACTCTATCCAGCCTAGTAACCCCCATCATACTTCTCAGACACCTCATCTCAAACACATTCAAACTCCTTCTCTCTTCTTCTCTTATGTTCCACGTTTCTGCCCCATACAGTGCTGTTGGCACAATCACTCCTTCATACAGTCTCCTCTTCGCATCCATTCCCAAATGTCTATTCCTCATTACACTCTTTAAACCACCAAGGCATTTACTCGCTTCTCTCAATCTACATTCTACCTCCACCTTCACTCCACCTTTTCCTGCTACACTTGCACCCAAGTATCTAAAACTATCCACTTCCTCCAGTCGCTCTCCCTTAATGTTCACTTCCAGTCTACTGCCACTTTCACCCCTTGTACATCTCATAACCTTACTTTTACCCACATTTATCTTTAGCTTTCTTCTATCACATACTCTCCCAAACTCTGCCACCAGCTTCCTCAATCCCTCCTCTGACCCTGCCACAAGCGCAGTGTCGTCCGCAAACAACAGCTGGCTCACCTCCCACTTTTCTCCATTTTCTTTAACCATCTCCAATCCCTGACTCACTACCCTAGCATTCACCTCTCGCACCACCCCATCCATGTATAAGTTGAACAGCCAGGGCGACATGACGCATCCTTGACGAAGTCCCACCTTTACTTCAAACCACTCACTCTCTCCATTTCTAATCCTAACACATGCTCTACTACTCTCATAAAAACTCTTGACAGCTCCCAAAAGCTTTCCTCCTATCCCATAAATAATAATAATAATAATAAAAATAAAATGAATAAATAAACAAATAAATAAACAAAATAAAAATAATAAAAAGAAGAAGAAAAAAAAAATAGAAATAGCGGTGACGTCGAAGAAAAGGTGCAAATGGTGGTGTCGCAGAAGTAACTTTGACCCCTTCACTCCGCGGACGCCTCCTCCTCCTCCTCCTCAGGTGGGCCGATTTGACCACCAATACCCTCCCAGATAACTGGTTTGTCTCATCAAGTCATTCTGCAGCCAGCCAGCCAGTCAGTCAGTCAGCCTATTCATGACCTAAATGCTCCTTCGTCGGACTTAATTCATAATTCCCTCCCGTCGGCTGCATTCCACTGTTTATCACCAGATGGCACTGTACCCAGCCTCGAGTGTCACGAGCATTACCGCAATCCTTCACGAGAGAGAGAATGAGAGAGAGAGACAGAGAGAGGAGAGAGAGATAGAGAGAGAGGGGAGAGGAGGGGAGAGAGGGTGGAGATAGAGAGAGAGGGGAGAGGAGGGAGAGGAGGGGAGAGAGGGTGGAGATAGAGAGAGAGGGGAGAGGAGGGAGAGGAGGGGAGAGAGGGTGGAGATAGAGAGAGCGAGAGGGGAGGTAGAGAGCGAGGGGGGAGATAGATAGATAGATAGATAGATAGATAGAGAGAGGGGGAGAGAAAGAGAGAGGGGGAGATAGAGAGAGCGAGGGGGAGATAGAGAGAGCGAGGGGGAGACAGATAGATAGAGAGAGAATGAGAGTGAGTGAGTGAGTGAGTAATGGAGCGATATTCAGGCGTAACGCAAGAGAGCAAATGACGCCATCGCGGCTGGGAAGAAGAAGAAGAAGAAGAAGAAGAAGAAGAAGGACGACATCAAACGCAGAGATACTCCTTCCCCTTCCTCCAATCCTCCTCCTCCTCCTCGTCGTCCTCCCCCCCCTCCTGAAGACAACTAATTGCCAAAGAAACGAGGAAAGGATGAGGAAAGGATGAGCGTTAGGATGAGGAGGGAAGAAGAGAAGAAAGGGGGTGAGTAAAGAGTAAGGACGATGGGAGGAAGGAGGAGGAGGAGGAAGGGGGATGAGTAAAGAGGAAGGACGATGGGAAGGAAGGAGGAGGAGGAAAGAAGAGAAGAAAGAGGATGAGCAACGAGGAAGGACGATGGGGAGAAAGAAGGAGGAGGAGGAGGAAAGAGGATGATGAAGGATGAAAAAAAAGGAATGTAGTGGAATAAGGAAGTAGAGAAAGGAGGAATAAAGAGGAGGAGGAAGGAAATAAAGGAAGGGATGAGGGTAAAGGAAGGAAAAAGATGAGGGGGAGGAGGAGGAGGACGAAGAAGGATGGGAAGGAGAGAGGAGGAGAAAGGAGGATGAAGGAAGTGAGGAGGAAAAGGCGGACGAGGAGGAGGAGGAGGAGGAGAAGGAGGTGGGGCATGAGGAGGTGGGGAGAAGGTGGGGGCGAGGAAACAGAGAGGAGATGTGGAGGAGGTGAGGAGAAAGTGGGCGAGGTGGAGGTGGGGGAAGTGGGGAGGAGGAGGTGGGGAGGTGAATGTGGGGGACGAAGAGGCGGGGGAGGAGGAGGAGGCAAGGAGGAGGAAGTGGGGAAGGAGGAGGAGGAGGAGGTGGGGGAAGGTGTGGTTGTGTGAGGAGAGGGAGGACCATAAGGTCAAGAGAAAGCGGGATGAACGAACTAGAGAGAAGAGAGAACGAGAGAGATGAGAGAGGAGGAGGAGTGAGAAGAGAGAGACGAGAGGAAAGAGGGGGATGAGAGGGAAGACAAAGAATGATAATTAGTTAGAAAAAGATAAGATAAACGTGAGTGAAAGCAAAATACACAAAATTTGAGAGAGAGAGAGAGAGAGAGAGAGAGAGAGAGAGAGAGAGAGAGAGAGAGAGAGAGAGAGAGAGAGGAAGGGAAGGAAGAGGGGAAGGAAGAGGGGAAGGGGGAAGGGAAGGAGGAAGGGAAGGAAGAGGGGAAGGGGGAAGGGAAGGAAGAGGGGAAGGAAGAGGGGAAGGAGGAAGGGAAGGAGGAAGGGAAGGAGGAAGGGAAGGAGGAAGGGAAGGGGACGGGAGTAGGAGTAGGAGTAGGAGTAGGAGGAGGAGTACGGGGTGAGTGAACGAAAAGGGTTGGTGGTAATAACCAAGATGACGAAACCCAAGACAAATGTTCCCAAACTGCAGTGAGGCAGCCGCCCGGGGGAGAGGAGGGGGGGAGAGGGGAGGGGAGGGGAGGGGAGGGGAGGGGAGGGGAGGGGAGGAGAGGGGAGGGGAGGAGAGGGGAGGGGAGGAGAGGGGAGAGGTAACGAGAAGAGTAGGGATGGAAGGGGAGGAAAAGGATGAATGAGGGGAAAGGAGGGAGGGAAGGAAGAGAGAAAGGGAGGGCAGGGGTGGGAAGGGAGAGGGGACAAGGAAGAGGAGGAGATAGAGAGACGAGACGGAACAGGGGAGAGGAGAAAAAAAGAGAGAATGGGAGGGAAGAGATGAGATGAAATGGAAGGGGAAAGGAGAGGAGGGGATAGGAGAGGAGGGGATGGGAGGGAATGGGAAGGGAGCGGATAGGAGTGGAACTTATGTGAAGGGATGGGATGAGAGAGGAGAGAGAAGAGGAGAGGAAGGAGGAGATGTTAGGGTGTAGGAAAGTAGGAACAGGTGAAGGAGAGTGAGGATGAAGTACGACTGAGAGGAAAGTAGAGGCAGTTTGGGAATGGAAATGGACTGGGAAAAAGAACTTGGGGGGGGGGCAATAAGACTCAAATAACGATCATAATGTCATGCTGGGTTGGCGACCTATTCCTCTTCACCCCTCTAAATCTCCCACAATCAAATCATAATTTCTTTCCCTCCCTCCTTCCTTCCTTCCCTCCCTCTCTCTCTCTTCGTATCTATTCCTCTTCACCCCTCTAAATCTCCCACAATCAAATCATAATTTTTTTCCCTCCCTCCCTCTCTCTCCCTCTCTCTCTTCGTATCTATTCCCTCTCTGTACTCCCCTCCTTCCTTATTGCTCGCTTCGCTTCCCTTCCTCCTTTCTTCCAACTCCCCCTCCCCCTCCCCCTCCTCCTCCTCCTCCTTCCTCCGTTCACCGTTAGTCCCACCTCCACCCACCCATCGTTACTCTCTCATCTATCACACACCGGTTCTCCCATTACTGGAACTTAATACCACGCGGATGTTTGTCCAATGCTAGATGAGAACGCCGGCTCGTGGTCGTTCACCATAACTTTGAAGTAATGGCAAAAGATTCCTAATTGTATACTTTTAGCTTCAGGATTAATGTTAATTCCTAGTGATACATAACCAATAGCTTTCGTGTTACATTTCAGTAATACAAAGGCTAATAACAGCAATGGTGGCGCATTACAACAATATTAAGCTCGATAACAGCATTGTTGTAATAATCTCCTTGAGATGTATTGTCCATATATGTATATATATTATACTGTATATATATATATATATGTGTGTGTGTGTGTGTTTCTGTATATTCACACACACACACACACACACACATATATATATGAATTATATATATATATATATATATATATATATATATATATATATATATATATATTATATTCATGACATAATTATATGGAAAAGGCTTATGACAAGGTAGACAAGATGGCACTGTGGGAGGTTTTGTAGATATATGGGACTGGGGAAGGCTGTTTAGGGCACTCAAGAGTTTTTACGAGAGAAGTAGAGCCTGTTTTAGAATGGAGAGAGCGAGTGGTGTGAGGTACAAATGGGACTGCGTCAGGGGTGCGTCATGTCGCCATGGCTGTTTAACCTCTGGACATGGAACGTCCAAATTTATGATTTTGCATGGAAGTTGTACCACTTCTGGCACGCCCACTTTTAGAAACAATAAAAACCAAAGGTTTATGGGAAGAAGTGCTCCAAGTTATAAAGTAAAGTGGGCGTGCCAGAAGTGGTACAACTTCCATGCAAAATCATAAATTTGGACGTTCCCTGTTCAGGAATGTGTAGTAGATGAGGTGGTGCGAAGTGATTTATCCCCGTCTTCTCTTTTTCTGCATGAAGGGACGGAGAAAGGGGGGGGTCGCCAATGAAGTGAGGCGGCCTTGCTGCGTTTGTACTATGTCTTGCTGCACTGCATTAAACCAGGACATTAAGCGGGATGCAGGGATGACCCGTCGTCCAAGAGGAGCTGAGACGAGAGGGATGGAATGAGTGGTGGAGGGGATTGAATAGATGGGAATAGGTATGTGCCTCTGATTTAACTACCTCCCTTATAAGGGGGGAAAAGCTCTTTTTATACATACATACATATATATATATATATATATATTTATATATATATATATATATATATATATATATATATATATATATATATATATATATACACACAAACACAAATACACACACACACACTACACCGTAACCATAAATACCATACAGAGGTTATTTCAATACCCCAGGTAATTACTGGGGTATCCGGAGAGCCTTCACTGAAATGCCTCTCTGCAGACGGCGCCTTCCATGGCTCGGCCTTCTCGCAGTATTATGCTTTGTTGTTCATACTGAGGAAGGAAGGAAGGAAGGGTCTGCCAGGAGGATCCAGCAGAAGTCTCCAGATCCCCGTGGATTAGGCTCTGGTCGAGGTTCTTCACCCCATGATCTCAATCCATCCCTCTTCAACTTTACATCGCTTCTTCTTCGTCTCCTCCTCCTTCTCCTGTTCCTCCTCCTACACATCCTCCTGTTCATCTTCCTACACTTCTTCCTGTTCTTTATCTTCTTTCTCTTCCACCTACTCTTCCTCCGGCTCTCCTTCCTTCTATCCTTTTCTTTTTCTCCTCTTGCATACCACCCTTCTCTTTCCTACTACCACTCTCTTAACTCCCTCTCCTCTCCACCTCCTCCTCCCCTCCACCTCCTCTCCTTCCTCCACCTCGTCCTGTCTTCCTTTCTCCTCTTCCTCCCCTTATTTCTCCTCTTCCTCTCCTCCTTTCTTCTCTTCCTCGCCATCTTTCTCCTCTTCCTCGCCTTCTTTCTCCTTTTCCTCGCTTTCTTTCTCCTCTTATGTTATTTCTCCTCTTCCTCGTCTTCCTCTCCTTCTATCTCCTCTTCCTCTCCTTCTATCTCCTCTTCCCCTTTTTTCTCCTTTTCCTCGCTTTATTTCTCCTTTTCCTCTCTTCTTCCTCTCCTTCTTTCTTCTCTTCCTTTTCTTTCTCGTTTTTCTTCCTCTTCTCCTCTCCCTCTCCTTTTAGTCTTCTTCCTCCTCCTCTCCCTCCTCGCCTCCTTCTTCTTCCTCTCCTTATTTTTACTCCTCTTCCTCCCATCCTTTCCCCTCTTCTTTACCGACCGACCGACCGATCGGAATGATCAAAATTCCTTTTCACATTATACCAAGTGTATACAAACAAAACCTTGAAAAAACGCACGCACGAAAACCTCCAATACAAAGCTTACGCCCGTACAAATCGCATTTGAATTCAAAGTGCCCATCCATTCTCTCCCTTTCCCCCTCTCCTTCTCCTTCTTCTCTCCCTCCTCCTCTTCTTCTCTCCCTCTCACTCCTCTTCTCTCTACTTTTCCCTCTCTTTCTTTCTCTCTCCTCTTTCTATTTTCTCCCCTCTCTTTCTATTCTGTCCTCTCTCTCTCTCTCTCTCTCTATTCTATCCTCTCTTTCTCTATTCTGTCCTCTAACTCTATTCTATTATCTCTCTCTTCTCTCCTCTTTCTTTCCACTCATTTCTCTTTTTCCTCTATTTCCTATCCTCTCTTTTTCCTCTCTCGTTCTTCCCTTTCCACCTCTTTCCTCTCCTCTCTCTATTTTCTCATCTCTCTCTTTTCTCGCCTTTCTCCTTTCCTCTCCTCTGTTTTCTCTCTTCTGTCCTTCTCTCCTTTCCTTTCCTCTCTCCTCTCCTCTCCTCTCCCCTTCCAACTTCCCACATCCCTAACTTCATTAGGAGGTTCCATCATTGGGAGACTTTTGGAATTTATTACCTCGGAAACTCATCACCTTCAATTCCTCGTATTCTTGAGAACCTTCCTTCTTTAAGAAAACGGCAAAGATTCTTGAGAGTTCGAGGACCCTCTTCATATGGGCCTTCCACTTCGATTATTCCAGGTTAATGTAAGCTTCCCTTTATTTCTGTCCTTCTTTGCGTTTCTTGCCCAATGGCGTCTCTTCCAATAGGACAGTTCTTTAAGAAAAATTGACACATAAACAGATCTATGGCAGAGTCCCTTTGCTCTTTATAAACCCTCAGGGCAGACACCTCCCGAGAAGTTCCATATCAAAAATATTTTCAGAGAAGATGTTTCGGCGGAAAGTCCCTCCAAGTCTCAAGGTGCCCTGAAGTCCCTTGAAGTACCTTGAAGTCTCCACAACCAAAGAAGAGGAGTTTTCCTTCCTGGTCCATTTACCCTCCAACCTTTTTTCGACTTTTGCCATGGACTCTCTCCTGGAATTCTCCTTCGTTTCTCTTTGCATCACTTAATGCTCTTTAATCACCTCTTCGTTCACTTGTCAGTTTTCCTCTTCAACCTCAGTACTCTCTCACAAGTTCCTCCTCTTCATTTCGTCGTAGTTTCTTTTTCTCGTGCATCTTTAGCGTCCTCTCTACTCTTCCTTTTCCTGCCTTTTCTCTTCCTCTTTTTCCACTTACATTTTTTGCTCTTGCTGCAGTTCTTGTTCCTCTTCTCTTTTTCTTCCCCTCTTCCTCTTTACCTTTGATACCTTTCAACCTTGTATCTTTTTTTCTTGCCTCATTATTAGGCTTAGCCTCAACGAATGCGACCTCTACTTTTGTTACTATTCCTTTGATACCCACGCTGGTCTTTGCCGTAGCTCCTTCTCCTCGTCTCTGTCCCTCCCATATTTACCGATCCCCTGACCTTCAGCATTACACGCAACTTCAACACACATCTTGGTACCCAACCTTGAAGCCTCGTCGAATAATCAAAAATCCATTCCTATTATCTATATTTGTATCTTTGCCTCCCTTTCTTAGCCTTTCCCTCTGTTCCATTTCCCTTTCCTTCCAACCTTTCTTCCCTTTTCCTTTCCTCTTCCCTCTCCCTCCATCTCTTTATTCATTCTTTTTCTTTTTCCATTCCTCCCTCACAATATTCTTTTCGTCCTTCCTTCACTCATTTCCTTTTAACTTCCTTTCTTCTTTCTTTCATTCATCCTCGTCTTACTTTTTCGCTCTCTATCTCCCACTCTCCTTTGCTCGTTTCTTCTTCCTGGTCTTCCCTCCCTCACACCCTCTCTCCTTTCTTCCTTACTTCCTCCATTCCTTCCTTATTTCTCTCCCTCAGTTCCTCTCTCCTTCTCCCCTTCCTTCTTTTCTCTTTTCGCTTCCTCCAACCCACTTCTGTTCCTTTCTTCTTTTCCCCTCCTACCCCTTATAGGGTACTGACTCTTTCCTAAGTCAACATTTAGTGACAATTTTCCCTGCCGACCAAGTCACACAGCACTCTGATATAGCTGGGAAGTAGTCTTTATGATGCAACTATGTAAGAAAAAAAAATGGATTTCTACTATCTTTGGAATAGTCTTTATAATGCCACTATGTAAGAAAAAATCTGGATATCTACTATCTTTCTGTTCTACTACCCAGCTTTCTCACCACATCTACGCCTTCCCCTCTTCGACGTTATATCGTCCTCAGATATGTGTCGCAGTTTATTGCTGAAAAATGACAAAAGAGAAAGAAAAAATCCCAATTCTCCATCTTCCCAACGATAAAGGTATTTGCCATACCCGGTTCTCCTCTCAGGCTTATTGATTTATTTTTTCATTTTTTCATTTTCTCTCTCCAGTAAGGGCACCCGGGCCGCCTTTCTCTTTTTTTTTTTGTAGTTTTGTTGCGACGCTAAGCGTGAAACCTCGCCGAGGTACTTTCCCCCGACTTCAAAGCGCTTCAGAGTCCATCCTTTTTTTTTTTTTTTTTTTTTTTTTCTTCTTTTTTTCCGGCACCCCTCGAAGTGGAGACCCTCAGACTCTTTCCTCGTTATCCTCAAGTCTTGGCATCCACTGTTGTCTGAAGGACCTCTCCCCTACAAACGCTTAAAGACCATTCAGACTTTTTTATTCTTATTTTTTTGTGAGGTTTACATTTTCTGTTTTAACTAAAGAGACACCATTTTCTTCAGCTTAAGAGGAACCTTTGCGGTTACAAATTTTTTTTACTTCCCTACTGGATGGTACTTTTACTTGTATTCTGACTTCTACCAGTCACTTTCATTCGGCGTCACACAGTCCCTTCAGTGGGGATGGGGCTAACATTCGTTAAGTGTTATGCTATTAATAACTGAAGAAATTTCTTCATCTTAAAATTAGACGCTCTTATTCTGTTTAAAGAGGCCTCTAGGGTAAACAAATAATAAAACAAATAAATAAATAAGTAAATAAACAGAAAATAAATAAACTCAAATCGTCTTTAAAAGACTGAAAAATATATTTCAAAATTCTACCATATCCCTTACTACTCTCTACTAACTTCTGTGAAAGGCAGGGCAGAAAGACGCTTAGACGCCAGTAGACGCTTAGCTGTGACCAAAACCTCCACTCTTGCCTTGCATGCCCGGACTGCCAAGGTTGCGACAGTAATCAGCATTTGTTTGATAAAAACTCTAGCGTACCATAAAATTCTAAAACACCTTAACAAGACAAACACCTTTCGAAGCGGATGTCTCTCCAAAAGACGCTTGTGATCTAAAATCACCTTTGGACATTTTTTTTTTCACTCAGTTTTGAGATGTCTCAACTCCTTACCCTACAACGGCATCCCCACCATCGCACTCCACTCATCACTCCCAGGCGAGTCCCGAATGCAAACACTCCAGCTCGTCAGGACGATTTCCTCTTAACGAGAGCGTCGACCCTCTGGAAGCATCCTCCCCTCCCCTCGCCTTCCTCTCGCCCAACCTTCCAACGTACATTCCTACTACCGAAAGACGATGCGGAACTCCACGAGTATTATGACTGTTTAGGGTTTTAGTGCTAGGGACAGTTTGCGACAGTCTGGCAGTGAAGCTCTGCCCCAATTATCACAGTTATTTCAATAGTTCGGTTTGTTTGTTATCTTCATTTACACAAAAACACAAACAAGCAAAGAAACACACAAGCACACGACTCGTGGCGCAGTGATAGTTCCCGGCTGCCACTACGGCGGTCCGGGTTCGAATTCAGCCCAGGGTTGAAATAATTTCAGTATCGCTGCGCTGCGGGTCGTTACTCCAACCCTCGTGGGCTGAGAGTTGGAGGTGTGTGTGCGTGTAAGTTCACAGCACTGCCCATAGATCGGTCATATACGAGCTCTGAGCTCTCTTCTGGGAGGGAAAATAGCTGTCGATCACGAGTCCAGCATGTGATCCAAGACCATAAGAACATAAGAATAAAGGAGACTACAAGAGACCATAAGGCCTACACTAGGCAGCTCCGTATCCATCACCACCTGTCATCCCCATCCATAAAGTTGTCTAATCGTTTTTTAAAACAACTGATAGTTTCAGCGCTTACTACATGGTGAATCACACATTAGTTGCTATGTTCACCTGTTTACTGCTTCAATTGTAGGGTAATATACAGCTTTAGAAACACCTCTAGAATATCTAGAAACATATTCTGTTTGCGTCACACTCCACCCATTTCATTATTATCGATGTGTTTCATCTCTATTTGAGCAGTATTGTTTATCAGAGGTAATTAGGGTATCTATATTTCTGTTTGCATGCAAATTAACTCCGCCTATCAGGAAACAGCAGTATTGTAACACAGCTGAGGGGAGGAGCAATGTATAAGATAGTGAATCCTAGAAAGCTTTAGATAAGTCTTCACATCCTCGTCTCAACCATTTGCACCATCACCAGCATTACTACTACCACCTCCAGCACTGCCACATTGCAACTACTACCACCATTATCATTACTGCTATGTCACAATTATTTACAATGATTAACAAACAAGCGGACAGAAAACCTTTCGTTTTATCGAGGTCTAAGGTGATAAAAAGAAAAAAGAATGCTCATAGGCTTTTCTAAATTCGCCTAACCTCATTACATTGAAATCCCTCATTTGGAAGCTTATTTCATCAACTGGTGGCCAAATTAATCCTTGGCGCGTACAGCTGAGTATCGTTTAATTTCCTGAATCCTCAAATTAGATTCAATATTCTTGACAAAACCTTCAAAAACTTATAGCCACTCCAAAACCAACCCCCAAAACCTCAAGGAAGCATTCAGAACCTCGAGAAAACCCCAAAAAAACGTTGGGCGAGCCCCGACATCCTAAAACAAACCCCTATAGGCACGTAAACCCCCATAAGGAAACCTCAAAAACCTCAAACCCCTAAACCCTGGCGTCCACGATTACAAATGGTCCCCATGTCCGCTAGACTTGATGCTCACGACTCTTCAGACATCTTCACCACCTGATGCTATTTACCTCCCACTCCTTCTGCCTCTTCCCTCCTCCTTCTCCCACGTTCTCTACCCTCACTCTCCCTTCTCCTTACCACCTTCTCCATCTCTCCCTCCCACCCTACACCTCCATCCTTCACTCCAAAAGTCTCTTGCTTACTTCCGCGTCTTTAAGAAAAGCGTCATCATGGGCAGGCATAAGTATATCTATCACCAAATGTGTAACGACATTGTCTAGTAAGAACATGGGTGCTTCCGGTGTGCTTTGTTACAGAACAATATGAGAGGTATCGCAGTAAACACGAATGTTTACAAGTAAAAGGCAATTAACTAAAACACATCAATACGCGCTCAAGATGTTTGCTTATATAACAAATGTATACAAGAACATACACATTCATACAAAAGCAAATGTATACCCAAGAAAGACAGACAGACAGACATAGACAGTGAGAAACAGAGATAGAGACAGAGACAGACCAGACAGACAGAGACACATACAACGTGTATATATATATATATAGATAGAGAGATAGAGATAGCGATAGAGAGAGAGAGAGAGAGAGAGAGAGAGAGAGAGAGAGAGAGAGAGAGAGAGAGAGAGAGAGAGGGAAAAAGAGAGAGAGAGGGAAAAAGAGAGAGGGAGGGAAAAAGAGAGAGAGAGAGAGAGAGAGAGAGAGAGAGAGAGAGAGAGAGAGAGAGAGAGAGAGAGAGAGAGAGAGAGAGAAGAACAGACAGACAGACAGGAGTAGCTAAGGTTGAGGTAGGAGGAAAATTCTGGAGTGTCAACATGAGTCTTCCCGCCCGGTGGGTGGTTACGTGCAACCCTTGGGCTCGGCTGCGCGAGGTGAAGGCAACTTAACTGTTGTCGCCGTCTCCCTTCACGTGCACAACTCCAAGGCACATGATGGTACTCGTAGTATCTACACAAGGAATGACATCATCATTTTAGGATTTTGCTTTTCCATAACATTCCTGGTTTATGACAAAGAATTTTCGAAGCACTCCGCTCTACCATGGTGCCATCTGCAGTGTGTGTGTGTGTGTGTGTGTGTGTGTGTGTGTGTGTGTGTGTGTGTGTGTGTGTGTGTGTGTGTGTGTGTGTGTGCGCGCGTGTGTGTGCTTGTGTATGAGTGTGATGGTGAGTGCGTGTGCATATAGAGGCGTTTGTGAGTATGCGTGTGCGTGCGTTCGCGCGTGTGTTCACCGAACTGAAATATTCAGAACATTTGTCCTTTTATCCTTCGTGCTCTTTCCTTTTCTCCTTTTTTTTTATTTTTTCCATGACCTCTCCCCAACATATCTCCCTGTAGCTGACACTAGATCGCTTTAAACATTTAGGAACACTTTGGTGAACATGTATCCAAAGACTCATTCTTCAATCTACTTCAACGTACGCGCACACACACACACACACGCATACACGCGCGCGCCCGCACACACACACACACACACAAAATGTGAGAGGTGGGAACAGATGAATGTGGTGTCTACAATGGTATACGTCCATATATCAGGAGGCAAATTACATTTTCACACAAAGAGGATGGAGGAGCCTTGCATTTTCCGCGCTGTCACATTAGCGCCAGCATTCGCAAGAGAATGCCAAACATAATGCTCGTTTTGCTTAATTACCGAGCGTTCAAATTCATATACGTCTATTTTCATATGTACAAATGTATATTCTACATAAGTGTTTAACATTTAACAGATTTATTGGTTATTGAAGATGTACACAAGATTTTAATGGTATGGAGACTGCTAGAAAAAAATATGTACGAAAGCATTAAAGCACACATGTGCAGAAACATCATTATGGGTGTACGAATGCACGAAAGCACGCACGCGTTTACACGCACGCACGCGTTTACACGCACGCACGCGCACAAACACACACACACACACGCAAACACACAAACACACACACACGCAAACACACACACACATACACGCACACGCGCGGGGCCTCGCGCACGTGCACACACACACACACGCTCACACACACGCGCTCACACACACACACACACACAAACACACACAATTGTTTAGAACAAGTTAGATGAGAAAGCGGTGTGTGCAAAAACAATACACGAATTTAAAAGCAGTCTGGACAAAACGAGATATGAAGACGGGACATCACGAGCATAGCTCCCCTTCCCGTATAATACAATTAGGTAAATACATACACACAGTGGGCTATGGTGTGAACCATGCATTGCACCAGTGTAGGTTCGAGTCCTGACCACGTGTACACACACACACACAATATACATAAACGTACGTGTATGCAAATGCTATTTCTGGCGTAGTCTTTCGAGGTTTTGGTTCCATATCCGTTCTATTACTCTTCTCGGTCTTCTGTTAGTTCGGCTCGAGTCCCTCCCACTCCACTCCACGTTGCCAATACACATCTTACTTTATCAAGGACTATCACGTCTCTAAACTTTCTCCATCGGAAAAAAATAATAAGCTAGAATAAATAGATAAATGAATAAATACATACATACATACATATACCAAGGCTTTTTCCCCCTTACAAGGGAGGTAGCCAAAAAGAAAAAAGCATAAAATCATTCCCACCCATTCCATCCCTAAATACACTCCACTCCCCTCCACCCTCCCTCTTATCTTAGCACCTCCTGGATAAATAAGTAAATAAATAATAATATTAATAACGATGATAACAACTGATAAAAATTAATAAAATAAAATTATTAAAAGAACAAACATAATCAAAATAAATGTATAAATAGAATTTAATAAGATCAAAATAAAAATAGATAGATGAATAAATAAACTAATAGAATAAATCAATAAACGCCCTGGCCTGGCCAGCGTCGCCAGACGATTTTATTCATCTGCGAGCAATATGTGGTTAAGTAAAGGGCTAGAGCTATTTGTATGAATACATACTATATGGAATTCCCTCCTCCAAACTGTCCTCTAGAAGGTTGGGAAGTATCGTCTGAGCCCTCGCTGGGAGGAGCAACTTGTGACGTCAAAGTCGCGATTTTATTTTTCCGAATCCACAACTGGACTCCTAAACGTTCGAAGTTTACTTTATCCGAATGAAATAATGTTAATAAGCAAATATATGAATAATTCAAAAGAAACAAATAGATAAAAACAATTAAGTAGATAAGCAGTCAGATAAACAACTAAACAAATAAGATAATATAAATACATAATTAGAAATAAAAAACGATCACATAGATAATTATCTAAATATATAGAGTAAATAAATTATATATAACAAATAAGTGAATAGATACACAAATAGAAAAATAAAAGAAATTATATATATATATATATATTTATTTATATATATATATATTTATATGTATATATATAAGAATATCATAAATGAATAAAATAAACATACAAAAGAATCATAAATGAATAATTAAAACGAGCAAATAAATAAATGAAAAAGGTCGACGAGAAGCTATATAGATACATAAACTAAAAAACAAATAAATAAATATAAAATATGTATAAAAAAAACTAAAAAAGGTGGATAAAGAACAAAAATTAAATGAAAGATTGATAGGTAAAAATGTATACATGTTCATCGAAAAAGGTTGTAAATCAACAACTAAT
Source organism: Oratosquilla oratoria (assembly GCF_046742065.1). Taxonomy (NCBI): domain Eukaryota; kingdom Metazoa; phylum Arthropoda; class Malacostraca; order Stomatopoda; family Squillidae; genus Oratosquilla; species Oratosquilla oratoria. The sequence continues at coordinate 34,435,076 of NC_134789.1, forward strand.
TTTGGTCCCTCACACAATCCTGATTGGCCTGCTGATGATTTTGCTCATCTCGTGCTCGTCGAATTTACTCGGCTCGAGATGAACATCACCTCTGGTTATGATCACGCTAATATCTTTATGACATCTCGTGTCTACATCACAGACCTTTCGCTCCATCTCTCCTGACGCCACCAGAGCCCAGGCTCCGTCTAATTACCGGCCACGACCTTCAGCTCTTTGTTCTTCTCTCCTCTTCCTCCTCCTCCTCCTCTTCTCGATCCTCGTTCTCCTTAACATCTTAATAATATCATTCTCATGAACTTCCTACTCCATCTCTTCCTTTACATCCTCTCCTTTATCTTTCTCCTCTACCTTCTCCATCATCTGTTCCTCAGCGTTATTCTCCTTAACCACCATCTCTCTTTCCTATTCCTCCTCTTTTTTTTTCTCTCTTCTCATCCATATAATCTCTTTTCTTTTGCTCTTATTCTAAATAATTTTCCTTGTCCTACTCTTTCAAATCTACCCCTTTTTCCTCCTCCCGCTCTTTCATACCCTCCTTTTCTCCTATTCTTCTTCTTCGTCTTCCTCCTCCACTCTCTCTATTTCTTCCTCCTCCCTCTCCAGCGTTCGCAAGAAGACATTCTTTGTTGTTGGCGTCAAGTGTTCCTCTCCAGGAATCTTCCTCGCCCAGGCAGCTCCCCCCCCCTTGTACCAGTTTCTTCAACACTTTCATTGAACCCGCATCAAAGTTATGACCCTCAAGCTGAATAAAATCGCATGGCGTTAGCCTGAACCAAATCTATACAGTGTGCCACCGGACTCCATGGACTAAATGAACTCTGCTAAAGCCTCGAGTCCAAGGACATTTCTGAGCTGAATAAAATTGACAGGCGTAAACCAGAATAAAACTACAAAGTGCGTCACTAAGAGGAGAAGGGAATGTCTCGTTTTTTTTTTTTTTAAATCAGTGGCAGGGATAATCCATCAATGATTTTTCGCCCCCCACCCTCCCCACCAAGGAGATCCGTGGACATTAAAAGATTTATTTATTTTAACGACTACCACAGGGTAACCTTACTCAGGCCTAAACGGGTTAAATCCTCTTCCAACACTTCTTCCACAGTCTTGTTCCTTCCAGCTCTCCTTCCTTTGTCTTCTCTTATCGGCTCCCTTCTGGAAGCTTCCGACATCCCAATCGATTCCCGGCGGGTCGGCCTTTCTCTCCCGAAGACTTACAGCCGCCGCGTTCTTTCAGAAAATTTTCAAGAGGCCAAAACCATTATACAAATTAGCAGACTTGTGCACAAGGAAAAGATTAGCCATAATTGTTACGGCGTATGGTCAAACGGGTCTTCAGAGTCTGGGAAAGTACACTATACAGATAAGCATACCGCATAGACAGGGAAAAACCGCGCGGTTGTGTGTACACGCCTTCATTGACTTACATTCTAATTGAACCGCCGTGGTTTGCAACCACCAGTGTGAATAGGGGCTTTAGGCTTAGGGAAATACAGTTCATTGTCCTGCGACGTTTGGTATTGGGTTCGGGTGCCAAAATTTCGTGAAGAATACGGCACTTATTAGTGCAAGGTCGTCCATCTTGCCTCCAGAGGGGCCTCCACTTCTCCCGTCCTTGAGACTCCATGCAGGTTTCTTCCGTTTGAACCCTGTAAACCGTATCGGCCACTTTAAGAATTTAATTTTTTTCTCACGCCAAACGACTTTATTCAGTTTAGGAAAAAAAAAAAACACGATTCGCTTGCTACCGAACGGGTATCACCGGATGGACAAAGTAAGTCTGGCGACAGTTCCAACAACAAAAAGATTGATACTCAGTGCGAGAGGTATTACCAGAACAGTGATCTCTTCGTTCCTGATTGGATGGGGTACAAGGATGAAGAAAATTATCCCAAAGGCAGAATAAAAGGATAATTGCAACACAAGGATTAACGCCCACGTTAATGTTGTAAGGTGTGTCGAATCTCTTTTGGCACACGCCACACTACTTCACTCAATTGAGGAAACCCAGCCCAACCGTTTAAGTGTTGAAGACCTTCTCTTAACTCATTGAAGACATTGGTTGTCCTGCAACACTTGAAAGGACAAATTCGCCTAGACACAGACAAACACAGACATAAACATGCACACACAAACATACAGACACACAAACACACACACACACACACACACACACACACACACACACACACACACACACAGACACAAACATGCACATACACACACACAGACACACACACACACACACACCTACCCACACACACACACACACACACACACACACACACACACACACACACACGTACCCACACACGCACACATGTACACACATACACATGGCTGAAACACTTCTGGTTGGGAGGCCTTTCCTGCCGTTCATTAGCGCTTCTGGGCCCACCAGCAGTGACTTAACTCTGAAAGTTGAAACCTCCGGGAAAATCATTCCTTGGGCCAAGTTAATTGTTCCTTCCAAGTTAACCACTTAACTCCCTGACGTTGATTTCAACGAGTTTCATCCTACTTGCCGTCAGGTGATTTTAATCAACAGGACGGGACGTAAGAAACTTGCTCCAGACGTTAAAGGAAATAAATTCATCTCTAGTAACTGTTTCACGTCTCAAGTCGATTCTATTTAGCTGAGGAAAACTCTGGATACGAGAGGGTTGATACTCATTAAAATAGAGAAAAAATACACGTAGGTACGATAACGATCTATAAATGATCTATTCTGACCAATGCCATACGATTTTATTCAGCCGCAAAGGCATCACCGTAGCAAGTTGCCTGAGGGCCGTGCTTCTAAAACCTTTCCCCATCGCTGGCCAACACTTTCTCCCAATATAAAGTAGAATTTTTTCTAACTTTATTGGTTATACTTATGAAAAGGATCAGGAAATGTTACGAGTTATTGAGCCAGATAAGCATACCGGACCACTTGGGATATCTCTACTTTGCTATGGTAGAAAGAGTTCGCTAGGGCTCACATAAGAACATACATAAGAATGAAGGAGACTGCAAGAGACCATAAGGCCTACACTAGGCAGCTCCGTATCCATCACCACCTGTCATCCCCATCCATAAAACACCAATTCCTGCCTATTTCCTTTTTAAATCTAAATTTGTCCAGTTTATAACCATTACTGCGAGTCCTGCCCTCACGAAAGGCATGGCGTACTTCACAGGCTTTGTTCTGACTAACGTTATGTGATTTTATTCAGCTGTAGGGGGGGGGCAACGTCACTGTCTTAACGGGACTGAATATTACTGGACATCTGTCTTTTCGTCATTGACTTTTGTGTGGAGCTGTCTACACCTGTAACGCGGTGACACTCTAGCGTCATAAACGTCTCTCCGACGACCGAAAATTGATTTTGTTTAGATTTCGTCCCTCAGCTGAAACCTAATTAACTAAAATTCCATCTTGTTTATCTAATCTCGAATAAACGGAAGCATACATTTACGAGAATCTGTTGCCATGTTGGTTTATCAATTTCCTTTTTCGCACCAAAGTGAAATTTCGTTTTCATAAAACAATTTCTCCAGAGACTGACGCATAAATTAGCCAATTGTCCTTAGAGTAACAGTACCCTTGCCTAGTATCTAAGTACAGTGTGCAAAGGTGATCAAATCAGTTGACACGTAAACCTCGTGTACACGGGGCATGTTGAGAGTCAAGTGTGAAAGTTACTTGAACTGGTGAGGAAAGCGAACAAGTACTGAACATGTTTACACAGGGCAAATCAGAGACAGGTGGCCTGTGTGAACAGTACTTGCTCGCTTTCCCCTCCAGTTCACGTAACTTGCATGCTTGACTTGCCTCTCAACTTGCCTCGTGTACACGAGTCTTTAACGCCTCCTGGTGTAAGATTCTGGCCTTAATTGGCCATTTTGGCGGGCCTGGTCTCGAGCCCGCCTCCCCAACTGCCAGGTCAGAATCGAATGCCCCGTATATCCTATTAGTTTTTATCCTATCCGACCCCCATCCTTTCATTCTCACTCGTTTTCTATTTTTATCGTACCCCATCCTAATCCCTTCAATCCTATTAATTTCCCTTTTCATCGTACCCAGCATTCGGCTTTTCACTCCCATTTGACCTTTATTTATTTTTAGTCCACCCTCATCCCATCTTCCCCATTCATTGTCCTTTTTAATTGTACCCTACCCTAATCCTTTCACCCCCCCCACTCTTACGTCTTCTTCATTCCAAAGCCTCAGCACGATATATACAGCTCCACAAGCGAGTCCACATGGTTCCACTTGAACCTCCACTATCACTCTCCAGTCACCTCTGCCTAACACCACCAGGGATATTACCATCACCCATTTCCAGCCCCAATACAAATACCATCACCAACATTTCCATTACACTATCTCTTCCCTAGTACTCCAGCAAACTCCTCCTCCATCTCCACCACCACAGTTCCCTCACTCCACCTCCCACTCCCAACCAAACCCTCCCCCTCCCCCATGCACCCACAAATCCTCCCCCTCCTACCACCCTTCCACCTCCCCATCGGGGGGGGGGGCAAACGATCCTATCCAGGTAAAGAACAAGTCTGTATCCCTCATCAAGTTAAATTGGTTTAACGAGGCGAGTTAACCCGAGTACAAGACGAAGGTCTGCACTGCCTCCTTGCGCCATCAAGTTCCCTGTTTAACCCTCTCAGCTCGGCAACGAAACTCGTCTTGATCAATGCAAATCGATTTTATTCAGTCGAGGGGTGACTGTGAGCGCTTGTGGGTGTGTTTGTCTATGTGTTTTGAACAAAATATTTACATTCTTGTCATACTTTGACACCCTGACGTCAGATGTGAATTAAAACTCATCAACGGCGCCAACGTCTCATTATTATTTTTTTTAGTAAAACGAAAGACAACAGTCCCCATGCTTACAATAAGTCGAGAGTATAACGAACACGCCGAGCCCTGCCAGGACACCTTTAGCCTCAAACTTGAAACGCTAAACAGTCTTTTGATCATTGGCACTTAATTGAGAACGCCAGCCTTGATTTGCAAATGGAAATGATTGAACCTTTTCTACAGTCTGGAACGTCGACGAATTGCCTTCCAGGAATCATTATATTTTCCCTTTAGCCTCTTCTCTAGTGGTTGGAACTTTTCCTTTGGTTATAGGTGCCGCAAAGCTATTTCATTCATCTCTTTTGTTTCTCCTTGGTAGCAAAGAGGTTATGACAGGCGATGCCAGTTAACGTACATTTGTGGGCATTTGATCCTGGTACAGGTTAGCACGAATAGCCAACATAAAGATATTCATAATTCGGTAAAAAAAGAAGAGCATACCAATGCTAATTTACGTTGCTGTATGGGAGTGAAAGATGAACCACACAAATAGCGGAAGGGGAGGAAAATCGAAACGATGTTTAGCAAAGAGTTCTATGAAAGATTTTTCGGTAAATTATTATGTATCTACTTACGCATGCATATAACAAAAACAAGCAAACAAGACAAACACCCACACACACGCACACACTCACACACACACACACACACACACACACACACACACACACTTCTTACAGTATACAGTACGTGACTGGAAAGTACATATGTAATATCATCTGGTGCACGAAGGCAAGTCGTACAAATCTCAAGAAACCCTATGACGCCCTCAAATCTCCACGATTTTACTTTACCTCCACGCAGCCGCTCGGAGCAGATACCAGCTCTGTGAGCAGGTCTCGACCGATTTCCGTTGCTCACCTGTGAAAAAGAAGGAATAGAAAGTTTAGTTCGTGAAGATCCGATGAAGAAGATGATGATGTGTTGAAAATCGTTCATAAGGAGAACAGTGGGTAAAGAAGAGGAAGGGAGGATGGGAGAGTGAGGAGGATGGGGAAGGGGGAAAAGTAGGTAAAGGGGAATGGAAGAAAAGAGGAAAGGGAAGGGACGAGGAAAGAGAAGAGAAGGGAAGGGAAGGGGAAGGGAAGGGGAAGGGAAGGGGGAAGGGAACTGTAAGGGCGAAAGTAGATAGGAATGGAAAGGGAAGGGAAAAGGAAAGGGAAGAGGGGAGGAAATAGTAAGGGAATGGGGTGGGGAGGGGCGTAAGTGAATGGAAAGGATGGAAAGGGATGAGTAGGGACGGGTAGGGGAAGGAGAGGGGTACAGTAGTAGGCGGGGAGAGAGTGGGAATGGGAGTTGGCAAAAGCAACACCATTCTCACAATGAAAATTATATGGTGCCCATCCGCACGACAGTACAATCTCATATATTAGATGCGTCCTTTCCTTTGTACTTCCCTTATAAAACGCTGCTTATTTTCAAAATATTTCGTTCACCAACTTCAACATTTGTAGTTTCTGAACTAACCTTTACGAAAGCAGACATTATTTTTCATCGTAACTATATTCACTGAGGAGATATGACTATAAACCCGTTCTTCACATATTATGGCGTCACCTTGGCAATATCATTAACGCCCGACGGGGCTGACAGAGGCAATAAGGGATGATATTAGTTCTACCATCCCAAAGAGACCCTACACCATTACGAGGACACTGAGATAAATAACTTACCACTTAAAGCCGCGTACAAGCCATGTGGTAGTCTGTGCGCATGCGCGTACGCGCTTCACAGCAACCATGGTGTTGACACCCCCCCTCCTTTCCCTCCCTACCCCTCCACACCCTCTGGCAGTGATGGTGCCATATTTACCCTGATGGCCTTCGACGGCTGCAGAAGTCTCCCCTCCCTTCGGCGACGACCCTTCCTCCGAAGAGCTAATAATCTTCGTTGCCCCAACCCGAGCAATGAAGCGACACACGTTCCAGTTATGAAGCGATTTGGACCCGAGCAAAGCGCATCTGAAGTAGCCAGTCGTCCCCTCCTCGCAACACGGATGGATGCAGAAGTAAACGATTAGATAAACAAATAATGAAAAATATAAACAGTGGGTACAAACGATGATATAAAAACGTTAAGCATAAATAAACATGGACAACTAACTAAAGATAAAATGAATATAAACTAAACAACGGAATCTTTATTACATTTCCACGACATTTCCGCAGAGGGGAAGCTTACAAGCGACGACTGCTTCCTTCCCTCTATTACTCCTACGAATCAGAGACAGAAATGATCCCACGCTAATATATCGGACTACAGTCCATTACCTCTTCCAGGAAAACTCTATGGGGAGGTCGTTTCCCAGAACCGTTGCCAGTCCCTGTGGGGGCTGCGGGTTTTCAGTAAATGAAATTAGAGGCGGCAATTATCATTACACAATGTTCCTGTGGTAACACATTACTGGTTCATTTTTTCCTCGTTCCTTGGCCATTTCCTGCTGACCACAACTCACGTGACCACGCGAGCTATGGCCTCCAAAAGTGTCTGACTGATCACCACTTGAAGTGACCACCTCACGTGAGAATTCGAAGGAGACTATTAATGATATGGACGTAACTTTGAACGACTACATACATATATATATATATATATATATATATATATATATATATATATATATATATATATATATATGTATATATATATGTAGACGTATTCAAAATTTTCAGTCACAACCAGCTCTACGAGGAATGAAGGGAATAAACGTCATTGGCAAGAGTCAGGTATTTCAAGCTTTATGCCTTTGATAACGTCACGTGCTGACTCCCTTAGCGGGACTCGAACCACAGTCTAGCTTCTCTCCTCCAGAGTCCAGCGCCCCAGTCCGATTGCCCACCACGCTCCCTTTTGTAATTTTGTGTGAGCTCGTGGGATTAATGCGAGATCCTCCATCTTTTTTTTCATGATACATGATGTAAACATTATCATGCTAAGTCTTACGTTTTGTTATTATCTGTATTCTAATGGACGGATTACACTGAACGTTCCTTTACTTTTACACTAACAATAAATCGTTGTGTATGGTTAAATGAACGAAAAAAAAACAAGAGAAGAGAAGAGAGATAGAGATAGATAGATAGATAGATAGATAGAGAGAGAGAGCCGCTTGAATCCAAAGAAAATGTTTGGGAGAAGGAAATGAAAACCGCATATAAATTGAGAACAGGAAAAGGTAGAGGGGGATTAAGGCCAAGTCGTTTCTGTAATGCAAGAAGACAACAAAACGCTGATTGAATCTCAGAAGGAAAAAGAATTTGTAGAATATTTCCACCCCTTCGATACAGCGAAGTACTTCAGAGACCTCATTCTGGCTAAGGCCACTCATTCTTAATCAGCTGAGGAGATGATCCCTGGATCAAGAGATCAAGACTTCTTACATGAGAGACTAGAGGCACAACACTAAGAGCATGAACGAGTTAATTGCAAAATGGCACTATGCACGAAGAGCAGTTCCATGGCGACCTTAATCCGAAAATCAGGAGAGCGATGGCGTCATCCAGCGAGGTGAGAGGCGGGGATGGAAGAAGGTCGTTGTGCCACTTCGGGGGGTCACTTCGGGGTGATGGTGTGGTTCCTCCCGAAGAAGGGAAAGGTGAAAGCCCTCTGGAGATGGATCGACGTCCGAGGAGCCCGTTGGGTGATGGAAAGGAGCCACGCAGACACGCAAGCAGCGCCGTCGCAACCCATACATTACCTGTCCGTCCCGCTCTCCCTCCATTTTTCTCCACCTCCCTCCGTTTTTCTCTCCCTCCCTCCATTTTCCTCGTTCTCCTTGCATATATTTTTCTCATGTCCTCCCTCATTCTCATTCTTCTTCACTCTCTTTCTCTCTGCCGTTCTTCTTTACCATTTCGCCCTCTCTCTCTTACACACAATGCATAATATATATATATATAAATATATACATATTATATATATATAATTATATTTGTATATACATATATACATCCACACATATACGTAATGTATGCGCATGCATACAAACATAATACATATACATATATGCAGCATTATGTAAACATTTTTTCCAACCTTTCCCTCACATCTTACATATTCGGTCTATATGCATAAACAAGGAGCATGAAGATTAATGTGCACTTGAATGAATAACGACTTCAAGTGATGGAAACACGGGCAGAGGTCTGCCCTGCAGTTCTGAAACAGTTTCGTCCGTTTATTGTACCTTTTTTTTTTTTTTTTTTACAGAACTACACAAGTATCCGAAAACAGTGCCACAGCTGGAAACAAAAGACATTGCATGGCACTTTTTAATTCAAAAAAGAAAAGAAAAATAGATAAGGAAAGAAAATTAATAGTAGTCTGATATTTTTCTCGAGTCGAGCGAGCACCATCTTAGAGAGTGTTTTAAGACAATCTCGGCCGGCTCCTTTTGCATGGTGACAGTCTTTAGCAATTTTATTCTGGCTGTCGCAAGTTTTTCTTAAGCTATCCTATTATAGGTGGTGAGGATTGTGCATAACCTTTTCACTACCATTCACGATTTCAACAACTGTTCTTGCTGCCGCAGTTAGATATTATTCAACCAATGGGAGCCACCCATGCCATAACCCACCCCATCAACCCTTTCACTACTACTCTCATTAAGGCTGTCGCCAGGTGACTTTATTCAGCCAAAGGAACCCCCCCACCCCCAAGCGCAGTGAGGAGTGGGTTAACATATGGCCTTCGCTGCGTAGTCTGTCCGGCGCGGCTTCGCCAAAACAAACTTGAGGGCGACCTTCACAACCGGAGACGCTCTGTCACAACTCGAGAGGAGGTGTCTTTGGCAGACGCTGAAAGTCGCGACATTTACAGGTACACGAAGGTCAGCCAGACGGAAACGCTTCGCACGAAAGCGCCGACCAATAACCTGCTGAGCACGTCATAGGTTGTATAACCTCGCTGGCATTGGTCAAGTTTCTTCAAATATTACCCTGGATAACACCAGAAGGTTTTAGTCAATTGAAGAAGGAAGCAGGGAAATGTTAGTGAATGAATGAACAAGGAAATAACCAGATAAATAGGTACATAAATGAATAAATAGATGAACAAATAAAGATAAACAAATTAATGAATAAATAGATGAACAAATAAAGATAAACAAATCAATGAATAAAAAATAATCAAATATCTAAATAAATAAACAAGTTGATAAATAAATATGCTGGTACCACTGACAGACGTTATGCCTACTACTGAGAGCTGAAGTAAAAAGTAAGAAGTATATATATATATATATATATATATATTTATGAAATATTTCGTCCACACCCCTCTTTTGGAGTTGGCTAAGTAACGATACCTTTGTTGGGGGGCTTTGGAGACGTATACGCTAGCTGTCGTCTCGCTAGGCATTCACTGTTTACTAAAATACGACACCGTTCAGACAGCAAGTAAGGAAAACGAGGCTCTCAATATGAAAACTAAAAATCCGATCGATGGAACAACTACCAGACGATGTCAACACATCCGAATTCCCGAGTTTTGTTGACTAATCAGATGGCGGTAATCAAAACGAGAGAGAGAGAGAGAGAGAGAGAGAGAGAGAGAGAGAGAGAGAGAGAGAGAGAGAGAGAGAGAGAGAGAGAGAGAGAGAGAGAGAAATGTTCACCAGATGAAGACGAAGCTAAACATGCCACACCACACAGGATATTTCTCCGGGGTCAACTTATTCATTATATTCGATGAATCCCTATGTCTATAGGGTGCCCAATGGTCCACGCCGTCATTATGACGGTACCCCGTATATCTATGAGGAATTTCCCTGTTTGCCCTCAGGGACGCGCCAGGTAACAGTGGGTCCTGCAACTGTGTGTGTGAACTACTCTTTGTCTGATCTTTCTTACAAAACCTATTCGATATGAGTGACCCTGCAGAGATTTCCTCTCTAATGACATAGCCTTTGCAATCATTAAGATCTCAAGCCTATCCACCATGTCAAGGTGTCAACTCTCGGAAAGGATAGTTTCCTTAACAAATGTTATATTGTGAAATAGGGACGGATATCCCCTCAGGTCTAATCTGTCCTCATTCGTGACTCGTGGGTCCACGCCTTCCACCACGACCCCGAAAGAATGGACGCTCGCCCGCCTCCCGAACTCAGAACGGGAGAAACTTCACGTGGCCATCCAGCCAGATGCGAAAGTTATGGCAAACCTTTTTGGGAATGATCCAAATGGTGGTGGCGTACTATGCTAGGTACTATACGATGGAGTACTATAGATAGATAAAGCAAAACAAATAAATGAAGAAATGAATAGATGAATAAATATATTTAAAAATTCATTAATAGATAAATAAATTAATAAATTTATAGTAAATTTATAAAAAACAGATAAACAAAGAATATAAATAAACGAAATAATTTATCAGTAAATAAATAAACATAAAAGAAATAGATGAACAAGTTATATATAATTAGTAATGAGGGCCTTGACGCCGCGATTGGTATTACACTTATCCAGAGCGACTAATGTGGTACTCTCTCTCAGAAGCGGCAGGAGGGGAAATCCGTAAAGGCGATGTTTGGTTCCATCACGATAAGACACCAACCCGCAAGAAGGAAAGAGAAACTGTCACGACTGTTGGCCCAAGGAGGGGAAAGGAGAAGCTCCTAACTCACCAAGTCAGGTATGACTAGATATGTCCAAAAGCGGTAGTTGCTCACATAACGAAGAGCTAAAATTCGAATATAAAGTTAGAACAGAAAAAGAAAATTATCTTTTAACTTTTACTTGTATATTTTTTGTTTCTGGTCACAAACCGCGACAAGGTGTTCATCTAAATTTTAACAGCCTTAATATTTCAGCACCCAAGGGTCTGTCAAAGAAATGAAGTAGTTTGGAGACGGCCATAACCAAGGAAAAAGTGTCACAAGGTCATTTTAGGTCACGCCAGTTTAACCCTTATTCCTAGGAGGCAGAGGGGACATTGTACCAAAACTCGACTGCTTTCATATCATGTTACTTCAGAGGATCACTCTGCCGGGGACCAGAGACACAGCTTATGCAACGTCACCAACGTCCTGCAGAGCCTTTGTCGAAAGTGCACAGGTACGCAAGGACACTCCGTCGACGCCCCATGTCATGAACATAAAGGCCAGAGGTCGATCCCCAATGGCTACTTCTGGAATCTATCGTGGGTGTCTGAACGCACTTGGCAAAAGCAACTGCTTCGGTAGCAACTAAACGCCCAGTGAAAGCAAATAAATAAATAAATGAATAAATAAATAAATAGACAAATAAAATAAATCAACAAACAAAACAAATTAATAAATAAAAACAAATGAATGTAAATAAAAAAATAAATTGATAATTTAATGAATAAGTAAATGAATAAATAAATTAAATTAAATAAAATAATAAATCCCACGCAGTGGGCAGTGAGAAACCCTGGTCGATCGGGCAAAACCCGGCGAGTTGTGGCACGGATTTTGGTTTTCATTTCATTTCATTTTATTTTGTTTTGTTTATTTATCAATTCTTGCTAAAGTTGGGTCGCTTCCCCGCCTGGCCAGGGCTGTCGAGAACCCCCGCAATAAACACGCAGCAACTCCCGGGACTCGAACTCACGACCACCTGCTCGCGAGTTCAAGACGGTATCCTCTGGGCGCCCCCCCCCCCCCGCACTTACCATCAACATCCTTAACAGAAGGAGCTGGGAAGTGCAAGGAGGCGGAGATGGACATCGACCACCTTTAATCAACCTGTGAACGACTTAAAAAGTCCAGGAGGAAACGGCGACGCGCGCTCGTAGGTCCAACTCGGGGGAGGAAGAGGAGGAGGAAAGGGCGACTTCAGAAGCGGGCAATGGGCGTTTTGAAACGGTTGGTGGGAAGGTGGAGGAGGGAAACGAGAAAACGAGATTAAGTGGAAGGCGTGGCGCGGATGAGAAGAGGCGGGGTTCGGAGGTGAATGGTCATAGGGAAACAGGCAAACGCAGTTACGTCGCAACAGTGACTTGATTACTGGGAGACAAAAGTCGCGTCCTTTTTCCAGAGTTCAACTTGGCAAATGCAACTTTTGTTGCGTCGTGTATGCAAGACTTTTCTACAAACCATTTCACTTCCAAAAACTTTTTTTTGCGTGAAAATAACATGACATTAATAATGAGGTAGACAGAAATTACAATTTCATATTTCAGTATTTCTCCTCTGTACCTCTACGCCATTTGTACTCTGCGTGTTTATCATTTCGAGCCTTGTATCACGGCAACTTTTGCTTATACAGTGCAAGTCATGTTCGCAATTCCCTTTGTTCTGGATGCAAGAGCCGTCGAGTTGGTCGCAACGCCTGCTGGCTGCTCTGGGGCGATGATCTCAACGTGTAGCTATGATGAAGTAAATGATGAACGAAAAAATGCATTTGAACGAATTCCGCTAACTGCGGCTCGATCACTTGTGTTGATAGTGTACTTTATAATGTATAATGGTTCACGGGGACTTAATGAGATATAGTACAGAGAAACCAGATTTCATTTTAGTAAACACTGTCTCAATCAATCAGGTAGCAGGAGTTACTGAAACTGCCGAAGGGGGGAGGAATTTCAATGTCCGATTTATACGAGCGAACTATAGCACAACTGTTTCATTTCATTTGAAATATAGAGAATAACCATTACAAGGCTTACACAAAACATGCCTTGTACCCTTACGTAAAAAGGTTCGTTAAAAAAAAAAAAAAAAAACGAAAAATATGGTGTAGAGTTACGGGGTATATAATTGGTTGGGTGGTGTCATTCGAGAACATGACGAAAGGCTCTTCGCTGAATGGCCAGTTCACAAAGGTGAAGAGTCATTGGTACAGTAAACAGGCATTCGAGAGCACCCAGGTGTTCTTTGCGATACATTCAATCCACGCTGTATACATAGGCCGTAATATCTACATCGTTTGATTTGTCTTGTTTATACTCGCATACGGCCACACATCTAATCATATTTCAAATACCAGCCACCCACATACATCGTCCATGTCTGCATGGCTCTTCAGTATGCGACACATGGACCCCATTTAGATTGTCTTTAGAGAACACATATTGTGAACAGAATAAGAAAAATAAAGGGGTTCAAGTGGTTGCATTACTGTACATCAGAGGGGGAACGAGGCAAACGCCGTGACAATGCAAAGCCACGCTCGCCGCTCTCCATCGCCGTGCACGTGTATTACGTCACTATTACGTTAGTATTGCAAAAATGCGCGCGAGGCGTGACGCGCCAGACTGGGATGGCGTGAAACGCGTAACAGCGCATATGCGTCAGGAAATGAGCGCGTTCTCTCCCATTAACCAATGTCGCAACCCAAAGGAGGCCTCCTGTTTTTTTTTTTTTTTTTTTTTTTTTTGGGGGGGGGCGAAGGAGGACCTTGTTCCGGTGCCACCCATATTGAAGCTGCCCCACTTAGGAGCCTTCGACAACCTCGGGGCTTGAAGGAAGATTTAGGTTTGGGGTCCTTTTAGTGAAATCGCATTTCATACAACACTCTAGGGACCCTCAGTGCCTCGGGGCGTAAAGGAGGCTCTAGTTGTGGGGTCCAATGCCACATACAACGCTTTGGGGGTTACCCCACGGTAGTATGATTCCATATACAAAACTCACGGAGTCCCCAGCATCTCGGGGCCCCAGGAAGCTGCTAAAGTGCCGGTTATGGCTTGGGCCGGCAGGCAGGCAGGCCGAACTGTTGTAACCACGTGCTGAGACCAACACCCCGGAGATGCAATTAACCCCGGAACCAGAGCACGGAAGAGGAGGAGGAGGAGGAGGAGGAGGAGGAGGAGGAGGAGGAGGAGGAGGAGGGGAGGAGGAGGAGGAGGAGGAGGAGGAGGAGGAGGAGGAGGAGGAGGAGGAGGAGGAGGAGGAGGAGGAGGAGGAGGAGGAGGAGGAGGAGGAGGAGGAGGAGGAGGAGGAGGAGGAGGAGGAGGAGGCGGCGGCGGCGGCGGCGGCGGCGCCGGTGGTAAGTGAACCGTGCTACTCTCTCCCTCACTCCGATCCCTTCCTTCCTCTATTCCCTACCTCCCTCTCCCTTTCCTTCGTCAACTTTGTCTCTCCCTTTCCCCCCTACTCTGTCTATTCTTTCACCTTCACACTCACTCTCTCACTTCCCGGATTTTCTCTTTTTATTCCCCAACTTTATCTCTTTCCCCCTCCTTTCCTTTGCTATCACTCCCTCTCCTTTTCCCTTCATATTTCCTCCCTCATCTCCTCCACTATCCCTCCCTCCTTACCTCCACTATCTCTCTTCTTTCTCCTACTGTCCAGAATCCCTCCTTCTCTTTCTTCATCCACTATCCCTCCCTCCGTTTTTCACTCTCCATTTTTATCACTCCTTGTATCTGTCTGTCTGTTTGTGTTTATCCATCCCGATCTTCCTCGTTGTGTTTGTGTGTGTACGTGAACGTGAGTGCGTGTCATTAGACACAGGACTCCTCGTAACACAGAAGCCTCGATTTCTATGCTAATGCGGCATTCCCGAGTTCGATCCCGCCTTCAAGACGAGGAGTTACTGAATCAGGGTCCTGTATTGTATTTCCCTCGATCTCAACGCGGCGATCTACTATGAATAATACAACCGATCTCAAAGCCGGTTTCACTCTACATACTCAGCGATTGAAGTTCGCTTTACGAACCATCGACATGGTGAGGAAATTGGTTCCGAGATCTCTCACCCGAAAACAACCTCCATTATCCTTCCAACCGTACAGAGAAAGAAGCTACTTTCCACAAAACGGAGAGCGTATCGCTAAAAATGTGTATATATGCACGTACTAAAATTCGTATACATACACATACATGCGGTACACAGACACGTACGCACACACACACACATACACGCACACACACACACACACACACACACACACACACTCTCCCTTTGGGGACGCATGTGGAGGTGAATGGAAGGATTGATGTGGAGGCGAATTAAAGGGCAAGAGTAAGTGTCCTGGTGAATTAAAAAGCGTTGGGTGGGGGGTGAATTAAGAGAAATTGAAAGGAAAGGAGTAATTGTAAATTCGGTACTTTATGAAACAGGCTTGGAATATGATGGAGGCAGACATGAAAGAAAAATGTTTTTGAGATACTGTCTGAAAATTATGATAAGCGATACAAAAATGAAGAATGCAAAATACAGGTGACATAGATAACAAGGGTAGTAAGATAGAACATATTGTGCTGACGTGAATCGAGATTGAAAGGGACAGATGGATGGGGTGAAAGTGGCTCTGGATACAAGTGCATTGTCTGTCAAGCAGAGAAGAGAAAATGTACAAGACAGAAGAGGTATTGTCAATACACAAAGATGACAAGGACCGAATAACTGTTTTCTGTTATTTTATCTGTTCGATATATATACATATATATATATATATATATATATATATATATATATATACAGTATATATATATATATATATATACAGTATATATATACATATACATATATATATATATATATATACATATATATATATATATATATACATATATTTATCTATATATATAAAACTACATACACCATGCTAGATATAAAGTCAGCAACGCAATAAAGCACGCACACGCGCGCACACACATACACGCACACACAAACACACACACATACACACGCACACACATACACATACACACATACACAAACACACGTACACACATACACACATGAACACATACACACACACATACACACGCACACACATACACATACACACATACACAAACACACGTACACACATACACACATGAACACATACACACACACACACACAGACACGCACATATGCTCACACACATGCATTTAAACAAATACGTTTGTAGAAACAAACGAAAACAGAATTCATTTCAATACAAAGTGACAGACACTATTCATAATGTAATTTCTGGGTCTGGATTCACCTTCCTCCCTCTCTCCGTCTCTCCCTCCCTCTCTCCCTCCCTCCCCCTTCCTTCCCTCCCTCCCTCCCTCCCTCCGTCTCTCCCTCCCTCCCCCTTCCTTCCCTCCCTCCCAACATTTCTGGGTCTAGATTCACCTTCCTACCTCTCCTCCTCCCTCCCTCCCTCTCTCCGTCTCTCCCTCCCTCTCTCCCCCTTCCCCCCTCCCTCCCTCCCAACATCCTTTCGTCCTTCCTGCCTTTAGCATGTTCCTATCCTTTTATTTTTCCTCCTCCTCCTCCTTCCTCTTTCCTTCCCCCTTTTTCTTTCTCTCGCTATCTTCGCTTATCTAGTCTTATTTTGCTTTTCCCTAAAATACTTTCTCGCCAATCTCTCATTTTATTACTCTCACAAGTCTTCATTTCCTTTCGCCAATACACTACAGCTGCTGAGTCGCGTCCTCCATAAAGTGCAAGTTATGTCTCATGCGTACCGACTTTTCGTCGTGCGCCGTCCACGACACGACGTCGTGCTCTCAAACAACCACAGGTGTCTATGAACGCTTTCACACGTCACGACCACGACCACGCGTGAAAATTTCCATAGACACGCATGGTTATTTGAGAGCACGGCGTCGTGTCGTGGACGGCGCACGGCGAAAAGTCGATGAAAGTGAAACGAGTCCTAGACCTCCTCCTCGTCTCGAAGGTTAGCTTGACGTCATTCTCGGCCCTCTCCTATATGGGTCGGCCTTGGGACGTCCCTTGTTGTTCTTTCTGAGGGGAGAGGGAAAGGAAAGAGGGGAGAGGAGATGGGAAGAGATGGGGGGAGGGAAAGAGAAGGGGGTTAGAGGGGAGTGGAAGGGAGGGGAGGTGGGGGAAGGGAAGTGGGAAGCTGCAAAACTGGAGCTGGCAGCCACAGCTGACCAGAGCTGTCGGGTTCGAGCAGAGACAGGCCAATTGAAGCCCAAGGACGATCAATATGATGCAGCAGACATTGACAGAGACAAACGCTCCAAGAGAAAACGACCGAGAGCACGAGAGAAAAAAAATGCAGAAAAAAAGCTATGCACATGCAAACCCACACCCACATCCACATACACACACACCTGCTCGCACACACACACACACACACATACATGCACATGCACACATGGTTCTGAATAAAGCTCCATACTCTAGCCTTAACGTTTCATTTTGCCACCTCACCTCCATATATACATATATATATATATGTATGTATGTATGTATATCAATACACGCACAGAGCTGACGGGACCAAATTAGGAATTAAAGGTGGAGCAATAGTTTCGTAGCAACAGAAACTCCCAAATCCTTCCCGGATGAAGAGTTGATGAAAATAGCTTTCGCTAACCTTCTGTCGTCTAGTGGCACACGATGGAAGCCAACTTGATTTCACAAGAATTTGATCTAAAATTCGCGCACGCTCATGCACTTGTTAACACGCATGCTCTTACGCGCGCACACACACACACACACACAAACACACACACACACACACAAACACACACTTAGGCATATGCATATATATATATATTATATATAATATATATATAATATATATATATCTTTGTGTTTTGATATAAATTCCTTATTTACTTCAATCCCTGTTGATAATGCTGAAATTTTTACCAACATCCTCACACACACACACACACACACACACACACACACACACACACATTTTATATATACATATATATATATATATATATATATATATATATATATACATATATTATAAAGAAAGTACGTATTGGAAGTCTATATGAATATACATCATCACAAGGGTATTTCTTACATTTCAAGAGTGTATCATAGGACTTGAAGTGCTTTACGCTAGCTCTATCGCACTTTTCCACCTGCTATGAGGAACACAATAGCAAAATCTGGGAGTACGGCGCTCCTGTAGCAACAATTCAAAAAGTATTTTTTCACAATGTCTCTACAAGGGATTGGCCAAGAAATGGCACAAAGAAACGTATGGAAAACAACAACAGCAACTACAACAAAGTAAAAAAAAAAAAAATAGAAACCTTTGCCAGGTGCTCAGTTGCTGTCTAAGCCGTGAGTCACCTTAGCCCTAAGTGTTTGGCCTGCCAGGGCGGGTCATGGTCAGTGGTAGCTGTTGGATTTGAACCCGGATCAATGTCATGTGAACACAGACTTAAATCAACACTCAACATTGGCGCAGGTGGCTGCTAAAGCATAATACTTCTATCCTATGAATATTCACTATATATAACATAGGCACACGTATTAACCGCGGTGAGAAACGACAGGGAACTTACACAAGGAGGCACTGAACTGCGGCTAAATCAGCATCCTTGCCCTAAACGTTCAGGGAAAGCGGCAGTCACTAGTATCCCTTGGGAATCGAGCCCTACTCCACTCAGTTATTCATAAAGACTCCTCAAGGTCATATGACACGAGAGCGAAGTTAAGAAACTTCTGGTCAGACGAAACTGCCGCATGGGTTAGATCGCGGCAACCGGTCAACTGCCGCAGGCGCAGACGCTTGCACCGCCGCTCGCACCGCCGCAGGCAGTTCACGGATCACCTGGGTGACTTTAACTCTTGCAAGAGGC
The DNA here is from genome assembly GCF_046742065.1 of Oratosquilla oratoria. NCBI lineage: Eukaryota > Metazoa > Arthropoda > Malacostraca > Stomatopoda > Squillidae > Oratosquilla > Oratosquilla oratoria. The sequence continues at coordinate 34,454,405 of NC_134789.1, forward strand.
AGCTTGCGATGGTCGCATTGCGCTGCAGAAAAGGAGAATCAAATACCGGGACATCCTCCATTCTGTGAATACATTAGACTTGAACGTCTTCTTTTTTTGAGAACTCGAGGTCGAATTACAAGACTTTGAGGAAGTAAGCACACGGTCTTATGTCAAGCCTAACTGCCTCACACTAAAAACGCATTAATGAATTATCAAACGAATAATATATAAACAGATAAATGAGTGTAAAAAGAAAAAAAGGGAAAGGGCACAAGGTATTGAATCATGAAAATTGGGAAGAAGGAAAATTTAAAAAAAGTATAGGAAAGAAGGTAGAAAACAATATTTATGGAAAGGAAGGAAAGAGAAAGGGAGCAAAAAAAAGGAAAAAAGGTAAGATAGAGGAAAGAACTAATATAAAAGGACTAAAGACCGAGAAGAAAAAGATGAAAAACAAAAAAGGGAATAAGTAATGAAGACTAAAAGGAGTTGGCCAGACTACATCAGATCCTGAAAGTCGGACTGCAAATCACTCTGAAAGACCCACACTCGAAGACCTGCCGCCGCTGGAGGGAGGCAGGGAGGGAACGGAGGGAAGGAAGGAGGGGGGGAGGAAGAGAGACAACGAGGAATGGAGGGAAAGAAGAAAGAAACGAAGAATTGAAGAGAGCGAGGGAGGGAGGAATGGAGGGAAGGAAGAAAGAAACGAAGAATTGAAGAGAGCGAGGGAGCGAGGGAGTGAGTGAGGGAGGGAGGGAGGAAAGGAGACAGCGAGGAATGGAGGGAAAGAAGAAAGAAACGAAGAAATGAAGGGAGCGAGGGAGGGAGGAAGGGAGGAATGGGGGGAAGGAAGAAAGAAACGAAGAATTGAAGACAGCGAAGGAGGGAGGAAGGGAGGAATGGAGGGAAGGAAGAAAGAAACGAAGAATTGAAGAGAGTGAGTGAGGGAGGGAGGGAGGAAAGGAGACAGCGAGGAATGGAGGGAAAGAAGAAAGAAACGAAGAAATGAAGAGAGCGAGGGAGCGAGCGAAGGAGGGACGGAAGGAGGGAGTGTGGAGATAGAAAGGGAGGAAGACGGAGGGAAGGGGACAAGAGGATGGAGGGATGGGAGAAAGAGAGTAAGGGAGGAAGAAGTGGAAAGGAGGGAGGAGTGGAAGGGAGGGAGGGGAGGAAGGGAGGGAGGGGAGAAAAGGAGGGGAGGGAGAAGTTTGTAATGAAAGGGCAAGGGTTACGAAGGCAGGGAGGGGGGGAAAGAAGGAATCGAGGAAATGGGAGGGAAAGTGGTAACGGGAAGGGAAGGGGAAGGAGGGAGAAAGGAAGGTGGAGAGGGAGAGAAGACGGAGTGAAGAAAAGACGGAAGGTTGTAAGGGAGAATGGGAAGACTGGGGGGGGGAGGGAAGGATGGGAGGATGGAAGATGGCGAGGAAGGGAGGGGGGAGGAGAGGAAAGAAAAGAGGAGAGGAAAGGAGAGGAGGAAGGGAATAGAGGAAGGAAGGGAGGAAGGGAAGGGAGAGGAGGAAGAGGAGGAAGACAGGGAGGAAGTAAAGAAAGGAAGGGGGGCAAAAGGAAAAGGGAGGAGGAAAGGAAGGGAGAGGAGGAGGGAAGGATAGAAGGTGAGGGGAGGAAGGAAGGGGAAGAAGGGAGAACAGAGGGGCACGGAGGAAGAGGGGGAGACAAGGGGAAGGGAGGGAGGAAAGGATGAAAGGAATAGTAGAGGGAAGGATGAAAAGAGGGGAGGCAGGAAGGAGGAAAGGAGGGAGGGAAGGAAGAAAGGAAGGAAGGAGAGAAGAAAAGAGGTAAGGAAGAAAAAAGAAAGGAAGCAAAAAATGAAGGAAGGGAGGGGGAGGAGGGAGAGAGAAAAATAAAAATGACGATGGGGAGAGTAATTGAGACAGAAAGCGATGGGATGAACTGGAGGCTGAGAAATGGTGGATCTGGCACCGTAAACTATGAAGAAGGATGCGCCCTAAGTGGCTGATCGCGTTGCAAAAGAGGAGGACGATCAAAAAGAAAACACTAGAAGGTTGAAGGAGGAGCAAGACGATGAGGAAGAGGACCAAAAGGACGACGAAGAAAGGGAAGAGGACGAGGACGAGCTGGACGGAGTGGAGTAGGAAGAAGAAAAGGAGAAGGAGGAAGAGCAGGAAAACGATGACGATATGGAAGAAGACCTGGTCTTGCAGAAGACCTTAGAAGGAGGTCTGCAACGAGTTCGACGAGAGTGATAAGGACACCAGGGAAAAGAACGGGTAGGAGGTTGAGGAGGAGGCCAAGGAAGAGGTCGGGGAGGAGGAGGCCAAAGAGGAGACTGAGGAGGAAGCCTAGGAGGAGGTCAATGAGGAGACTGAGGAGGAGGTCAATGAGGAGACTGAGGAGGAGGTCAAGGAGGAGGCCGTGGAGGAGACTGAGAAGGAGGTCAAGGAGGAGGCCGTGGAGGAGACTGAGGAGGAGGCCGTGGAGGAGACTGAGGAGGAGGCCGAGGAGGAGGCCGTGGAGGAGACTGAGGAGGAGGCCGAGGAGGAGACTGAGGAGGAGACTGAGGAGGAGGCCGTGGAGGAGACTGAGGAGGAGGTCAAGGAGGAGGCCGTGGAGGTGACTGAGAAGGAGGTCGTGGAGGTGACTGAGGAGGAGGCCGAGGAGGAGACTGAGGAGGAGGCCGAAGAGGAGGCTAAGGAGAAGGTGAAGGAGGAGGTCGAGGAAGAGATGAGTGAAGAAGGAGGTGGCACTTGAAAATAAGGAGCGTAATGGAACGTGAGGTACGGTGCAAGAGCTCAAGAAAGTAATGGAGGGCAGAAAGTAGAAGTAGGGAGAGGGAGAGAGCGCGAAGGAGTAAAGGGGAGTAAGGGAATAGGGAGTGAGCGAGAGGGGCAAGGGGGAGCTAGGGAGAGCTAGGGAGAGCAAGGGAGAATGTGTGAAAGCAAGGGAGAGCGAGGGAAAACGAGGAAGAACAAGGGAAAATGAGGTAGAGCGAGGAAGAAAGATTATGAGACAGCTTGATAAGATAACGAAACGGCTGTGATACCCTTGTTGACGCACAATGAGAGAAGGGGAATCTGTATTAAACCAGGAACGAAGAACAGAACGAAGAAAAAAATCAGGAGAAACAGGAAGTGAAAATGAGAAATTAGGGACGGACAAAAACAAGGAGGACTGTGAATATCAAAGTAAAAGAGTCAGTCATAGAAAACAGAAGGTACGCAAGACCAAAGGAGAAAATTGAATCGGAAGAAAGAAAAAGAAAAAGAAAAAGAAAAAAAGTAGAAAAAAAAGCGGGCAAAGAGGAAAACAAATATGACGTAAGAAAGCAAGAGCCGAAGGATGACACAGAATTATACGAAAGAAAAAGTGCAAGGGACGAAGACGGGGGGGGGGGGGGACAAAAGGAAGAATCTATCTATATACTGTCACAGACGGCAAAGAAAAGGATGAGGTAAAACCTCACTGGAAAGGGTACAAACCGTTCCTTTTCCAAGGAACTATATCCGTAGGGGGAGAAGAAAGAAAAAGAGTGACCATCCTGAGAAACTCAGGAGCACTCCAATCAGTAATGCTAGGTAGTTTAGTAGAAAAATCCGTAGAAAAAGGAAGTATAGTTATAGGCTCCATAGGAGGCCTAGCGAGGGTGCCATTGGCAAATATAGATACGGAATCGCCTATATCTGAGGAACAGGCAATGATGGGCCTAGTAGGTCAGTTGCCAGTGGAAGGTGTTGAAGTCATTATAGGAAATGACTTAGTAGGCGAGAAGATGTGCCCCACAGCCATAGTGTCAGATACCCCAACTGTTTCGGAAGAAACCGAACAATTTGAGAAAGAGCATCCGGGATTACTGCCAGTTTGGGCGGTCACAAGGGCCATGGCTGCCCAGAGAGAAGGGTCTATGGACCAAGTGAGGCCAATAAAGATCTTGAGAGGGGAAGGCTATGGAAAACCTAAATGTGAGGACAGTCTGAATACCGAAGGAAAAATCCCTAGTGAAAGCACCCAAGTCGAGACAGAGGCTGACTTGAGTTCCCTGTTCCAAGAGGAATGAGAAAGTGAGTCGGAAGTGTATGACTTGACTCGTTTGTTTATGGGAGAGAAGAAGGTGGAAGCAAGGAGTCTCAGTGACTTACAGAGTTGATCCCGATTTGAGGGATTTGTATGAAAGGGTGGAGAGTGATAGTGAGTTGTCGGAGGAGTACTACTTAGAGTCGGGAGTACTATTCTGCAAGTGGGTGGATAGTAGGGTACGCGTACCAATGGAGACGCACTTGCCCTATGCAGACGCATTTGACAAAAAAAAAAAAACTTCTACCTGCCGATGGTGAATAGATAGGAGCATAATTATAGGCTCAAAAAATCACTTAACTATCCCCTCATAATGTGACATAGTCTTACCTTCCTAATCCAAATAGGTACGTGACTGCAGGAGATGAAATGAAAAAGTACTGTTTTTGAAAGAATCTCTACGAAAACCTAAGATTTTTTTTTCTTTTAAACTGTTCCTTAACAGATTTTTATTCCATTTTTTCCAGGTGGCTTGTGCATGGCTTTATGTACACTTGTGCATCAGAAACTGCTTCCCATTGCATGCAGGGGATAGTTAAGTGATTTTTTGAGCCTATAATTATGCTCCTATCTATTCACCATCGGCAGGTAGAATTTTTTTTTGTGTCGAATGTGTCTGCATAGGGCAAGTGCGTCTCCATTGGTACGCGTACCCTACCTGTCCAACTGAGGATGCAGTATGGTCTGAAAAACGACAAATAATGTTGCCGAAGGCCTACTGGGAAGAAGTTATGCGGATAGGGCATGATAGTCCTTTTGCAGGACATATGGGTGTACGAAAAACCTTGGACTTTATCTGGCAACATTTCTATTGGACCGGAATTTGAAGAATGTAATACAGTACTGTCGCAGGTGTCACACTTGTCATATATGACCAAACCTGACCAACCTGTAGCAGTAGCTCCTTTAAAACAAATTCCACTAGGAGAGGAATCCTTTGCTAAGGTAATTATAGATATGGTAGGATCACTATAAAAAACTAAAGAAGGCCATGAGTATATACTAACTTTAATGAACACATTTTCAAGGCATCCCCAGGTTATACCACTGCGTAGGGTATATGCTAAAGTAGTCTTACAGGAACTCATCAACTTCTTTACAAGATGGGGATTACCTAGGGAGTTGCAGACAGACCAAGGGTCTGTATTTCTGTCCAGGGAGATTATGCAAGGTTTGTGAGACCTGGGTATTATTAAAGTCACTTCAAGTGCATACCATCCTCAAAGTCAGGGTACACTTGAAAGGTACCATCAGACCTTGAAGAGTAAGCTAAAGAAATGGTACCTAGAGAATGATACAGGGTGGGATCAAGCACTTCCATATTTGTTGTTTGCTGTGCGTGTATATGTATAAATAAACACACACACACACACATATATAATATATATATATATGTACATATATATGTATGTATATATATGTACACACACACATTATATATATATATATATATACATATATATATATATATATACATGTATATATATAATATACACATATATATACACACACATATATATATACATATATATAGATACACACACATATGCACATACATATATATATATATATATATATATATATATATACATATATATAGATATACACATATATGCACATACATACATATATATATTATATATATATACAGTATATATATATATATATACATATATATATATATATATATATATATATACATATATATATATACATATATATATATACATATATATGCACACACACACATTATATATATATATATATATATATATATATATATGCACATATGTATACATTATATATATATATATATACATAATATATATATATACATAATATATATATTATATATATATACATATTATATATATATTATATATATATATACATATAATATATTATATATACATATAATATATTATATATACATATAATATATATATTATATATACATATAATATATATATTATATACACATATATATACATATATATATATACACATACATATATACACATACACATATATACATATATATATATATATATATTACATATATATATACACACATGTATATATATGTACATGTATATGCATATAGTAGCGTACCCGCGTGGAGAGGGTAAATCTGGGATGCTGACTGATGCGGAATGGCGTGATCCTCCGCTTTCACCGAGCCGAAGGTTTTCAGCGGCGCGTAATTTTCCGGCGGGTACCACGTATACGACTTCGGCGCGAAACTTCGACAAATGCGGCGTCGTGGAGTCTCCTCCCCGGTTTCGAGGTGATTTGCACGGTCGATGTCCTCGGCGCAGGATTCCTCGGAGGGAATCCGTTGCGCGAATGCCCCACCGAGGACTCGGCTCCCGTGGGATGAAGGAAGGACATCAAGGGACTCGGCTCCCTAGGACCGTTGCGCGACACGCAGCAGAGAGCCAGCGACAGGGCCCCTGCGTGTCCTCCGCGTGGTGGAATCCCGCGGCGAGGAACTCCCGTCGAAGAGCATCGAAGCCCGGGAGGAGGCTTCACGATGCAAAAACAACACTTCGGCGGGAAACACGACAAACCGGCGCGAACTACGACAATCCGGCGGGTAATACGAAATATCGGCGCGAAATACGACATACCGGCGCGAATTTTTACGCCCGTGTGTGTGTGTGTGTGTGTCTATGTAATTATTTAAAATTCTTATGAGATCCATTATTCTTTATCCTTCCAATATCTATAATAATAATTAGGAAATATACCCAACGGGTTGTCTAACAACTGCTGTCAATGCCGGGAACCATACAGATTCTTCCTGACGTCGTCTGGACTCCACGCCAAATTGAAAAGTCTCTTGAAAAACAAATACACAAACACATACACAATTGTATATATATATACATACATACATCGTACATACATACAAAAAAAATCACAAAAACACGTGAAGATCAAAATTACCGAAGACTACTAGAAAATGAGAGACGTGTTCCACGCGTTTTCGCCTATGTAGACATCTTCAGGGAATACAGACATTTTACAAATAACAACCAATATAAAAACAAGAAAGATGAGAATGAAAGGAACTAGACGAGGTCACACCGTGACCTCACTCAAGTGGAGCTAGTTAGAGTGCCTAGGCTGTCCCAGGTTCTCTGCGACTTGCTGAACTATTTACAATTTTGTTATTGATAAACTTGTTCAACCACAAGCGAACATTCATATTGTGATCAGTGTTTCTTAATGCATATATATATTTATATATATATATATATATATATATATATATATATATATATTTATATATATAAACATATATATATAAACTGAACTGGAAGATACAAGTGTCTCGATGTTGACCCAGGGAATTTATTAGTTCTGAAATATTTCTACCATCCCAATGAACAATTGGCTCATTCCGACGCTATTGGATGCTATACTTGTGTTCTTTTGACCTCAAAGTCAATATACTACCTGTTTATCCATTGTACTTTCACTGCACTCCCTTACATGGGGGAGTAATGTTAGGAGTGTAATAATATACATATATATACATATACATATATATATATATATATATATATATATATATACATATATATATATATATATACATATATATATATATATATATATATATTTACATATATGCATGTATGTATAGTGGGAATTTTCAATTATTTCATGGATGAATATACAATAATGGATCTGATAAGAATTTTAAATAATTACATAGACACACACACACACACACACACACACACACACGCACACGCACGCACACACACACACAAACGGGCGAAAAAATTCGCGCCGATTTGTCGATTTCGCGCCGATTTGTCGATTTCGCGCCGGTAGTTCGTAGTTCGCGCCGATTTGTCGTATACGCGCCGAAGTGTCTTTTTTCCATCATGCAGCCTCCTCCTGGGCTTCTATGCTCTTCGACGGAAGTTCCTCGCCGGGGGATTCCACCACGCGGAGGACACGCAGGGGCCCTGTCTCTGGCTCTCTGCTGCGTGTCGCGCAACGGTCCTCGGGAGCCGCGTCCCTTGATATCCTTCCTTCATCCCACGGGAGCCGAGTCCTCGGTGGGGCATTCGCGCAACGGAGTCCCTTCTTTGTTGCAATTATTGATATCTTTACTCTTCTTATTTCTTTCCTTATTTTTCTTTTTTAATTTAAGTAGGAGACCTTTGGGATATCTTGAGTTTGTTAATGGTTTTTGTGATGTGATCTAGTTCATCTTCCAGAAATTCTTCACTACAGATGCGATAAGCCCTGAGGATTAAGCGAATTATTATACCTGTTTTAATTAAAATATTGTGTCCCGAATAAAAATATATATAGTCTTCTATATTTGTGGGTTTGCGGTATACCGAAAACTTTGCATTGCTGTTTGTTCTGTGTATGACAGTGTCTAAAAATAGTCATACACAACAGACATTCCCTTCATGCTCAATGGCCCCACTCATCCACGGTCGTCCCCTCAAATTCACTCACTCCACCTATGCCTTCCACACCTCTTTCACTAATCGTTCTTCACTCGTTCTTTCCATGTGTCCAAACCATCACAATACTCTTTCATCAGCTCTATCTGTCAGCTCCTTTTCTCCTTCCGTTCTCCTCCTCACCTCCTCGTTTCTCACTCTATCCAGTCTTGTAACCCCTACCATACTACTCGGACATTTCAACTCAAAACACATTCAAACTTTTCCTCTCTGCCTCTCTTAAATCCCAAGTCTCTACCCCATACAAAACCGTCGGTAAAATCACCCCTTCATACAAAAAATGGAAGGAGGAAGAGAAGGAGGAGAAGAATGAGGGGGATAGGATGAGAGAGTTTAAGGAGGAGGAAGAGGAGGAGGTGCAACAGCAGCTGAGACACTAGCAGCAGCGGTGGGGAAGGGGAAGGCGATGGCGGCTTCGGCAATATGTCAACAGTTTGCGAGTACGGCAGCTGGCTCCTGCGCCAAGGAGACGGCGAAGGAGAAGGCCAAGGTGGAGGAGGAAGAGGAGGAAGAGGTGGTGGGAGACAAGGTGGGAAACATAGTGGTAGACAAAGTGGAAGATAAGGTAGGGGGCAAGGTGGGAGATAAGTGGAAGACAACGTGGAAGACAAGGTGGTAGACAAGGTCGAGGACAAGGTGGAGACAAAGTGGAGACAAGGCGGGGACAAGGTGGCGACAAGGTAGGGACAAGGTGGGGTGCAAGGTGGGGGGGCAATATCGAGAGACATGGTTGGGGGCAAGCTAGGGGCAAGCTGGGGGCAAGGAGGGAGACAAGGTCGGGTGCAAGTTCGGGGGCAAGGTGGAGAGTAATTTCAGGGTCCGAGGTCGGGGTACAAGGAAGAGGGACAAGGAAGAGGCCAAATAGGGGGCCAATGAGGATGCCAAGGATAAGGCTGATGACTAGGAGTGCAAAAAGGATGATGAGGGCAAGGAAGACAAGAAGATTCAAGAAGACTGCAAAGAATTCGAAGAAAAGGGAGAATTAGGAGGACAGGAGAAACTAGGACAGGACAAAATAGGACAGGAAAAAAATAAGAGGACTAGACGAACTAGAAGAGGAGGACAATTCAAAAAGGTTATAAATAAAAATTGAAGCCGAGGTCGAAGATGCCTGGGTTGAGGTGTCTGCACTATTTTTGTGGCACTCGTCCGGCCCGCGGGTGCCAGCTGCCCACGGCTGACGTTGGGAGGGATGGCGACAATGGAATTACTCTTCACCACTGCTACGTACTTTATTGGTTTTGTTTTGGTCAAAGACAGGCGACATCAAGCACATGGCGAGTGTCTTGCTGGTGAGGATCTTACGCCAGGAGGCTCTTGGCCAAAGACATCTCTGCTCGGAGTGTTCGGGGAAGTAGTAGTCAAAGGTAGGCGTCGGGTTTAAGCGATGGGAATGTACTGTATGCAGTGCACATGTATCATCCTTAGATTTCATTAAATAAAATATGTTCCATCTTTTAAACATCAATCCCTTTTGTACCGGGTGACACTTCTCTGGGTGCCTCCAGCGAAGTGCTTATCGACGATACTCCAGCACCTGTGCCAAGTTAAAATGAACGGACTATATTGCCGCTGCCAGGCACTGACACCGCTTCTCATAAAACACTGATAATAGCACTGTGGAATCGAGTCTGCATCAGCGAGAGACTTACGACGAGGACGGCGTTAGTGAAGAGGCAGGAGAGATACCTGAGAGTGGCGCTGGAATTTACTGAAGCTGAAGGAAGCTTCTGCATAAACAAGAGTTACTCCAAGGCGCCGCTCCTCAAGCCATCTGATGCCGTGGAGCAGGATTATCTGCCTACTTGTTTATTCATTTATCTATTCATTTATTGACGCGCCAGTGGCCGGTGCTGCATATGTGCCCTATCATTCATAGCATCATAACACATAAGAATGAAATAGGATTTGACATATTTCTACAGGTTTACTAGGAAAACTATAATATAATAATACAATTTTAAAATAATAAAGTATTAATAAAGCAGAAATAAGGAAATCAAAAAGTGCTAATTATTAGAAGAAAAAAAATTAGATGCTTCATCATCAACCCCTTTTTTACCGTGAGGTAATTTTCCTTTCATTTGATCTCCTCCAACTCTCTTTTATTCACCTCTGTGGTACTTCTTGGGTGCCAAAGGTGGTGGTGGTACCGGGGTGTCTGAGGCGAAACGCTCCTCTACAGTAACGACGCACTACTTGTTAGAAAAACCAAAACAGATCCGCTGCCGCACGAAATTCTGAAGGAACCAAATTCTTCGTGAATGAAAAGTAGTTGGTCCACTTCTTTTTGAATAGAAGGCTGAAGTTAAGACTCATCTGTACCAGGTGAAAGTTTTCCATTCGTTCAATCTGTTGCCAGACTATTTGATTCGTCTTCGATAGCATCCCCATCAGCAAATAAAAGATCGAGACATTCCATCTACAAGAATAACCGGAAGAAATTGCGAAGGGAAAGATCACACAACCATCTCTTAAGGAAATTTAAGTCCAACGTTCATTCCTCGACCCTTCCGCCCACCCATCCCTTCTTATCTACCTCCACCTCTTCCATCCCTTCCCATTCCATTTTTCCCGTTCCCTCTCCCTTCATCTCCTCCACCTCATCCACTTCCATTTTCTCTACCCACTTTCCCTCCTCCACCTCTTTCATCCCCTCCCATTCCACCTTTCCCATTCCCTCTCCCTTTATCTCCTCCACCTCCTCCACTTCCATTTTCTCTACCCACTTTCCCTCCTCCACCTCTTCCATCCCCTCCCATTCCATTTTTTCCATTCCCTCTCATTTTATCTCCTCCATTTCATCCACTTCCATTTTCTCCATCCACTCTCCCTCCTCCACCTCTTCCATCCCCTCCCATTCCATTTTTCCCGTTCCCTCTCCCTTTATCTCCTCCACGTCATCCACTTCCATTTTCTCTACCCACTCTCCCTCCTCCACCTCTTTCATCCCCTCCCATTCCACCTTTTCCATCCCCTCTCCCTTTATCTCCTCCATTTCATCCACTTCCATTTTCTCCATCCACTCTCCCTCCTCCACCTCTTCGACACCCTCCTCTAGACCTTCATCCCCTCCTGCCTCCTATCTCTCACCTTCCCCTCACTCCCTCTTCTCGATTCCCACCTCCTTTCTCTTCTCCTCCTCTTCCTACTCCATTCCCTTCCTTTCACCACCACGGAGCTTAACAAGCCTCTCTAACTCCGCGGTGTAATTGGGGGTCTTTAACAAACTTACTTATTTCTTCTTGGGGAACTCGGGCTGCAGAGAGCCAGGACGGTGGCCAAAGCTGTAATTACCATCAAGTTCTTCTCTAACAGGATTCTTTTTATCCACGGTTACTCTTTGTGGAAAGGTGGCAGCCAAAGACTCTCCGAGTGCCTGTAATTATCATCAAAGGATTCCATAGCACACCCTTTGCCCGGGGGACAAGGATACCACCACGGTGACCTTTGCCTGATTGTAAAATGGGACGTCCCGAGGAGACTGGGGACACATTTTTGTCCTTTTTTTTTCCCACGGGAAGTATTATATGATTCGGCAACATCCCTTACGTAGGCGGCTTTGAGCTTTGTGTTCGTACTCCTCTCCGACAGGATTTTATTCTTCTTAACATTTCCGTTCCACTTTTGGGCAAAGTTAGCACCTCCTCAGTGACCATCTTATCCTGAACCTTACGAGTCCCCGTGAAGCTTATCTTCTTGGACCACGCCCTTCGCCTTGCCCGCCTATCGCTCCAATGCTGATAACAGGCCGCTGTGGTGCGTTGGCTTCAATCTCACCCCTTAACTACGAGGGCTAGAAATCCACCCACTACCGACTATCAGCGAACACCACTTGCCTTTCCTATCCTTGGAGTGCCTCAATCTTCATGAACTATATATGTTTTTATTGCTCTGTACGTACACGAATATGCCGCTGTGGCGAGGTGGTTTCGTCCTCATTTCGTGACGACGAAGGTGAGAATTCCATTCCCGAAGGATACAAGCGAATCCCGTCTGTCGTGGCTTTTAATCAAGGGGCCTTTTAATCCTGTCACTTGGAACCACGCCCTTTTCCATTTACCACCCCGTCCGGATAATTCGTGACCTTGTGGCGAGCTGGTTTCACTATCGCCTCACAACTACATATGGCTGACATACACTCACAACGACTTCAAGTGTCTATATTTGGCTAACTTGGTATATAAGATAAAGGTGACAACTTCTGCCACAGGTCAGGTTTCATCCTCTATACTTTACATCTCATCCTGACGACAGAAGAGGAGAATACAAACGAAGAAGAAAGAAGGGCAAAAGGCGGCAAAATGTAACCAAAAAGTTGCCACAAAGAGAAACAGACAAGCCTTCCGGCGGCTGAATAGTAAGGTTAACAGCTATTAATATTTGTACTCCCCTACTCCCATTATAATCTCAACTGTTTTTACAATAGTAATTTTTTTATGGTTGAACGTCACAAACTCCTCCCTATCGGAAGGCTAGGACGTTGCCCCTCACAGAGGGCTTTGTAGCGTGGAATTTAATGAACCATGCCCTGGGTTCAACTTCGCCGGTGGCAGGATTCAAACCGCCATTCCACCGACCTTCGCCGCAAGTAACGACGCCCTAACCCGCTCAGCCATTAAACAAAACTGGAATACTTGAGTACGAAGAATGCAAACGCTCTAAGTTGATGAAAGTCAATTCCCATCTACCCTGCCCGTCCAAAGAGAGAAAGGAAGAGCAAGACTGTGCTGGAGAACCACACACACGCAGAAGAAGGAGAAAGAGAATCGAAGTGACTGATGATAATAAGAGAACCATAAGGCGGAAAGTACAACATTTCTGACCGATTATACCTGACCAGCCAAGCAAAACGAACAAACGTTGGTGAAATGAAGAAATACAACATCACAGCGACAAATAATAAGAGCAGGAATGGAAGAAAAAGCGTCCCCATTCGACACAATTACAAGTCTCTTTTTACAACAATACACGACACCCAGCTAAGAGAAACACGTTCTCGGATGGTTTGTTGTTAGCATGTTTCTTCTTTATTTATTTTTTTTTCTACTTTACATGTTAACGAAAAGGCTTTCGTTACTGACAGTCTCTGTGCTAAATGTACGCGGACGACTTAGGTCCGTTCTTAAAAAACTTTCCCCAATCTTAGCAAGCGCTTTCTACATTTAGAAAGCAGAATTTTACTACCTTCATCGGCTATATGTATGAAAATTACCGGTGCGTATTCAAAGTCAGCAAACCAGAAATTTAACTACACAACCAAACCGTAACCAAAGAAGTGTCGAAGAATTTGTTTGTTCGGCTGTAGAACCGTATCACATTGCGTGCTCTGTTGTCTCGTGTTCGGTTCTTTAAACCCGCAAGACACGTATTTCCATGCTACGCTTAATCTCATATGACAGATGCTGCAGTAACATGTGATGTACAGCCCCACGTCACGTTACATCAATCGTTACGCGACGCAGTGCGGTCCCGTTGCAAATGCAATGACCAAATCGAGTAAGTACAAGTCATTGTGGACCTCGCCCCCACCTTCAGGTGAAATCAACAAGAAATTATATACGATACTGTATTTACTAAAAAAAATCTCCAACTTATCATGAAAAATAACCTGACTAAGGACCACAATCTTCTCAAGAGAACCTGGGTAGTATATCAATACTGCCCAGAAGGTTGCAAACTTCTGAATAATATGCCATATTGGTGCAACCACAATGACAGCAAGAGACTCGCCATGCATACCCGTGAGGGCAGCATACGTAAGCACATGATGAAGACACACATCAACTCCCCCCCCCCTTAAGACAAGTCTTAGTGAAAAAAAAAACTTTGATATTACAACAATCACAAGAACCTATAAATCTTTGTCAAGGTCTACATTTCACAACTCGGCTCACTCATCAACATACAGATAGACATACTAGGCACTTTTGTTATTTCAGGAATCCCCAGTGAACGCCACCCCTCGGAGCTCCATGTAAAATGAGAAAGTAACTAAATCATCCAACTAAACGCAATCCTTTATAAGCATCTTTGTGTCCTAATCTACTTTTTAGTTAATTTGAACTCAGAGCGTTAACCTCTGTACCCTGTCAGTACTTGTTACAACCTAAAGATGGCTGTAACAACACAAATTTTAATAGACTGCACTTTGATATATTGAGGTCCATTTGCCATTTCACTGACCATGTGAACAATTTGTTAAAATCTTCCTGCAGTATCCCGGCGCCTCTTCTTGGCCTGATTTGGCCTTCAATTCTTGTGGCGTCCGCCAACATTACTTATAATCTCATTGTCCGAGTTGTCCATATACATAATGAACATTACGAGTTAAGATCTTCAGCCGACAGTTGAAGGACTAAAACCATTTCTCGATCATCGTCCTTCACGCTCCGCACAGTCTCTGCATATTGACGGTCGTTGTATGCGATCAACGCCCTTACGACGCGTCGACTGAGATACCACTTCCCTGCGTGGCTCACAAATATAACAATGGTGTCATCATCATTATCATAGATGTCGTTATCATTATCTATTATCATTATTGTTGTTAATATTGTTAACATTATTTGTAATAATAATAATGATAATAATAATGATGAAAATGATAATCATAATAACAATGAAAACAAAGTAATACATGACAATAACATGACAATAACATGAAAATAACAGTAATGATGATAATATTATTATTATTACTATTATTCTTTTTACTATTACCACTTACTTTTTCAACAACGATTCCATTCACACCGATGTTGGACGATTTTTAGTACAAAAAATGACGCACTTTTGTGGTTTAAGCTCTTTGCTATATTTTCTTAACTTAAGGTAAGAGGTAGAGAGAGGTTCAGGGGGAAGAAAGGAAAGAGAGGAGAAGAGAACAGACCGTGGTTGGGTTTCTTTTTCAAAAAGTGGACTTTCACCTCTTTCGCTCTTTTTTTTGGTGCTATTATCATGTATATTATACTGTACACAATACCAATAAATCAATGTACATGTGTACAATATTGATAACCATGGCTCTTATGTGTTTTATACAAACATTTACATAACTGCTATATCTGAATTGCTTGTTGTTGTTATTAACAAGGTTTTGCCATGTCGAGTAGTCATAATCATTATATAACCATATTGTAATCATTATTTTCATTACCATGTTTACAGGTCATACCATAACTTTCATTAACACTGACATCTTTGTATTGTAATGTTTATTATGATGGATTTTTTTTACTACTGTCAAGAAAAAATAATACTTAATACCCTTCCATTACCATTATTACTCTCTCCAGAGCTATGATATATAATTACTAAAACCACTACACGCTCAAACTACTAATACCACACCATTACCTTGTATTACCATCACTAATGTTCCCACGATTCAAACTACCACCACCCCAAACACTATAACCTGAATTCACCTTTACTACAACTTAAAAGCACAACCCTCACAGCCAAAACAACCCCAACCACGAGCTCCAACACCTCTACCTCCGCCACCTCAGGTACTCCAACCATTGCAGTCCCTCACCCAAACTACAACCACAACCCTTATTGCCAAGACAACTCAACCATAAGCTCCAATACTACGCTCACCGCCACCATTACAAATATTACCATCTAATGTGGTGGAGTTTCACTGCTGCTTTGTGTGCAGCCGAGCGAAGGTGCATGACGTTCGCAGCTGTCGACCGCCGTCCGGAGACAGCAGCTGGTCCAGACGTATTCACTCGAGTCAGACAGATCCTTCTTCGAGGGCCTTTACTTTCTCTGATCTTTCCTTACCTTCCATGTTGTTTGTACATTTCCCGTGCCTACCTGAGCCTCACAAATTATGTTGTTTGTTTTTGTTTTAAGGCTATAACTCGTATGGTTCAATTAACCATTACGAAGAAAAGAAATTAGAAGTACCTTTGTGCGTGTGTGTGTGTGTGTGTGTGTGTGTGTGTGTGTGTGTGTGTGTGTGTGTGTGTGTGTGTGTGTGTGTGTGTGTGTGTGTGTGTGTGTGCGTGTGCACGCGCACTCACGTGCATATACACAAATGCTCATGAGTGATGACAGACAGACAGACAAACTCACGTACCCAGACAGACAATAATTATACAGACAGGCATACAGAAAGGCACACACAGAACAAAAACAGACACAAACCAACAGATATCAAGACACACGCAGACAGGTAGATTCATATGGTAGCCAGACAGCCAAGCAGACAGACACAGCTCAACAAACATAGATCATCAGACACAAACCAACAGACAGATCAAGACACACATATGCAGATTCAATACAGATGTCGAGTTGGGAAAAAACGTGATACTTTGTAGTACCGCAGGGCTTGGGTCTAGCTCCAGTAGTTCTTGATATACACGATATGACGAATGGTATAGGGTAACCAACGTTAAATCATTCCCTGGCGATGCCAAGGTCATGAAAGTAGCGAAAAGTGATGAGAATTGTAAATTGCTGCGAGAGGACTAAGATGAATTTTGTGAAAGGAAAAGAAGTAATAGATAAATTAAAACTCTCTATCTGTCTCTGCCTCTATCTCTCTCTCTCTCTCTCTCTCTAAAAAAAAAAAAAAAAAAGGACATCCATCTATCCAAGGATCTAAAGCTTCCTCTACACCATCAATTCTATTGACGACATGTTGACATGATACTGTTCTTTTCCCTACAAGACTCCCCAATACAAAAATAGTGTTCAATATGGATTATTGGACAAATTTCATCGATTCCTTTGGGACATCTTCCTTCTGAATGAAACTCTCGGGAGGAACAAAGGGGAGATCGATTGGCCCTCCAGCGGCTTCTCGAAGTGGCCCGTGACCTCCAAAAGCGAACAGAGAACTCTTGAGGGTTAAGAGTGCAAGGTCAAAGGTCAGGCTTCCCCACCTCAGACCCTTCCTCCGCCTTCCCCTCGGCCAAGTCCCCTCGATAGGGGCTTCAGATAATGGAAAAGAGGAGGGGAAGGCGGGTAGGAAGGTCAGATTAAGTAAGGTTAGGTCAGATTAGATTGGGTCAAGTTAGATTGGGTTAGGCCTAGTTAGTAATGTTAGGCTGTGTTACGATGGGTTCAGATTTATTAGGTTGCGTTAGATGGTTTTGGGTTGTATTGAATTTTAAGTAGGTTTGAGTTTGTTTGGGTTAGTCTGGGTTGGGCTAGATTGTGTGTGTGTGTGTGTGTGTGTGTGTGTGTGTGTGTGTGTGTGTGTGTGTGTGTGTGTGTGTGTGTGTGTGTGTGTGTGTGTGTGTGTGCGTGTGTGTGCGCGCGCGCGCGAGATGGCATTATTGTATACGCGTGCGTATGTATATTCCCGTGAGCGTGTTTATGTGCATGGAAGCAAAAACGCGCACCAACAGCGGTGGCGGCGCCCTCTAGCGGGACCGCGAACGACCGCGAGCAGCCACTTGGCACTGATGACGGCCATTACTCCAATGCTGAGAGTGACATATTACTATTAGGGTGAGAAAAACGTAGCTCCTCCTGTCATCAATGCCATTTATACCTTTATCATCCGAAACGACTCGAGATTTGCTCTCCCGAAAGTTTTAAAGACAAAAACAAGGATGGAATTGCACGTGCGTGAAGAAGATCAGCGGTACACGTACGCACGCACGCACGCACACATCCCTTCTTGTCTAACCTGTGCCAAGAGGAAAAAGAAAATAGCTCAGTAATAGCCTCATGAAAAGAAGTCCAATGTGGAATAATTACAGCCAGTTCACTTGTTAAGGTAGGTAAAAGTAAATGTATAAATAAATAAACGAATGAGAGAGAGAGAGAGAGAGAGAGAGAGAGAGAGAGAGAGAGAGAGAGAGAGAGAGAGAGAGAGAGAGAGAGAGAGAGAGAGAGAGAGAGAGAGAGAGAGAGAGAGAGAGAGAGAGAGAGAGAGAGAGAGAGGAGTGAGTGAGTGAGTGAGTTAAATAGCTGCGATCTGACGACGACCAACCCCCTCCCCATGTTCCTGAACTTCGAAAACCAGCAGAAATCACCGAGGTATTCTGGATCCGAAAGCGGTTCCGCTTCTTGTTTAGCAAGACCGAAACCAACCTGCCACGATACACAAAGATACTCTCCCCCCCACATCCCCCAGGGGGATACGCATGCGTTCAAGAGTTACATATTCGAAAGACCCCCGAGTCTCTTGTTAAGATCCCATGTCCCTTTCAAGGTCGACCTTCAGAAACGAGTCTTGACGAGTTAGCCGGAGGACGTCCTTGGCGCCAGCAGAAGTGGAGGAAGAGGAGGACGTGGAGTCCGTTGGCATTGTTTCACATCGACTATCACAGCAGAAATCAAATCCCACTCCAGGGTTCCCCTTCCAGTCCTCCTCCTACTCCCCCTCCTCCCCCTTCTCCTTCTCCTCCTCCTACTCCTCATCCTTCTCCTCCTACTCTTTCTAATTGTCTTCCTCGTGTTCCTTCTTTTTCCAACGGTCCTCCTTGTCTTCCTCTTCCTACTTGGCCTTTCTATCTCCTCCTTTTTCTTCATCCTTTGTTTCTATTTGTACTCCGTGTCTTCCTCCTCTTCTTTGTCCTCTTTTCTTCTCATCTTTCTCCTCCTCAGTTTCTTAGTGCACACCATTGCCCTCCTCTTTTACCTCCACCTCCTTATTCCTCTCCTTCTCCTTCTCCCTCTCCTGCTCCTCCTCCTCCTCTTCGTTCCGCTCGTCATATTCCCCAATCTTCCTTCCTCGAACTCGAGACTGGAAGAAGGTCTTGACCAACCGATGCGCCTCGTGAGCCCGAATTCCACCCTCAGGCGCAAAAATTCGCCCTCTGCAGTAAACCAGAACAAAGCATGTAAAGTGCGCCACTGTTCGGGAATAGTCACCTCGTACATTCATTATGGCTCCCGCCTGTCTATTTCATTCATCTAGGGGAAGCCCCTCCTCTACATAAAGGGGCTATCACACTGGTCTATTTTTCCTCCGACATCCTACCTCCAACCTCAATCTGAATAGCTAGAATACGACTTCGCTTAAACAATTCTAGACTTATCTAAGAACATTCCAACAGTGTGTCTAACGTTTGTATACGAAATCTCTTAGTTCGTCATTCAGTTTTGCTATACACGACGAAAATATGATTTGATATTTGGAGATTTGAAAAAATAGAATATTGTAACCGAAGCCGTTTTCACTCAAACGAACTCTCAACAGCCGAAGTTGGCGAATCCCGGGACGCCCAGTGTGATAACCACTTAAAGGATTAATCGGACGTCTGAAAATATTCAATACAGTGACGCCCATTCAACTGAACAATATCTTATGAACGTCACCGTATTTATGGACTTAACCAGTGATTCTCAACCTTTTCTTTTTGGCCATTATGGCCCACCTAGTCACTTTTAAAATCCTGATGTCTGCCCCCCATGTGGTGATGTACAATTATCATTTGAAAAACAAACTCCCCTTCAGCTGAAAAAAACATAAAACCTTGGTTTAAAACCACTTCAAAAGAACAAGGCATCAATGAAAAATCACATTGCCCACCTGAAGAAGTGAATTGCCACCTGAAAAACCGAATTGCCCACCTGTGGGGCGTACCCCCCAACGTTGAGAAGCACTGGGCTAAAATCTTACACATCGATCACCTATCACCAGTGGATTTTATTCAGATTAGATTCAACCCTCTCCACCCATAGAGAATTCATACCTATCTTGACTCATTTTCTAGGGTAACAGTCTAGTATACCTATTTTGGGTACCTCTAGAGTAGACGATTCTATTTAACTCTAGAAAGGCCCCCCGTCCCCTGAGGGGTTACCTAGATCACGTGACCCTTCGTTCATGACCTGACAATTTTTTCCTAGTCTCTATTATACCTGTCAGTTCCTTGAACTTGCCCAGCAGACCCCATCTGACTCCTCAAGAAAAGTTTATCTTCTTGAAGAAAAAGTAACATCATCTGGCGTCTCCCGTACTCTTCCTTTTCTTGTGTAGATACCACCGACAACCTCAGATGGAGGGAGGGAGTCAGAAGAGGAGGAAGATGAAGGAGGTCATGGAGGGAAGGTACACAAGGCAGAGAGGAAGGGGCAAAGGGAATGAGGGAGGGATGGAAAGGAAGGGAGAGAGGGACTGAGAGGGAAGGAAAGGAAGGGAGAGGGAAGAAGATAGTGGACGGAGGGACAGAGGATAGGAGAGACGAAGAGAGAGAGGGAAAGGAAAGAAGAGGGAAATGAAAGGAGAGAGGAAATGGGAGAGAGATGGAAAGGAAGGGAGAGAGGGAATAATAGATGGAGTGAAAAGAAGGGAAGGGACTGGAGAAGGAGACGGGGAGAGAGAGAGAGAGAGAGAGAGAGAGAGAGAGAGAGAGAGAGAGAGAGAGAGAGAGAGAGAGAGAGAGAGAGAGAGAGAGAGAGAGAGAGAGAGAGAGAGAGGGGGGGAGGGAGAGAAACCGAGAAAAAGAGAGGGAATGAGAGAGGGGGAGAGAGCTAGAGAGAGAAAATTTTACATCGTGAATACTTAAGTTACGTCTTGAGCCGCGACCTGTGGGACTGGACAGCCTGGGCCAGTGACATTCACCCGTTGAGGATCGAGGCAACACATGTGAGGTGAGGAGGCGGGACAGAGGATCAACACGCTTCAGCAGTGCAACTTCTCTTTAAGCCTTTACTTGCTGTTGTCCCTCCGCGACACCGCCACCCCAATCATTTCGGTGAGTCATTTGTTCATCAACACAACCGCAACAAATACTACAACAGCAATCCTCTGTGTGTCCACCTGTGTCTGTGTCTACATCTGTGTCACTTTCTGATCGTCTGTACTTCTGTCTGCGTGTACCTCTGCACCTGCGTCTGTGTTCGTGTGTGTGTTCGTGTGTGTGTGTGTGTGTGTGTGTGTGTGTGTGTGTGTGTGTGTGTGTGTGTGTGTGTGTGTGTGTGTGTGTGTGTGTGTGTGTGTGTGTGTGTGTGTGTGTGTGTGTGTGTGTGTGTGTGTGTGTGTGTGTGTGTGTGTGTGTGTGTGTGTGTGTGTGTGTGTGGTGTGTGTGTGGTGTGTGTATGGTGTGTGTATGGTGTGTGGATCTGTCTGTATCTCTGTCTGTCTGTCTGTCCTGTTTATCTCCGATATCGTTCTTCGTGTTTTGACTAGTTCCCGACTGTGGGCTGCATCGTCAGTCCTCGCCCTCCCGAGCGCCCGGCGGGGGTGCCTGCTTCCACCGTTGCCTTCAACCCAAACATCGATTTCAACTAGTCCCGCTCGCCGTGTCCTTAGCCCATCCTCCTCATCTGCCTCTCGTGTCCCTAAGTCCTCCTCCTTGTCCTCCATGTCCTTCTCCTCTCCACTCCCCTTGTCATCCTCACCCTTTTCCTGGTTTTCGTTGTACCCTCTCTCTTTTTCTTTACTCTGTTCCTAGTTTTTCGTTCCACTTTTGTCCTCCTTGATCTTTTTGGCCCTACCTCTCCTCCATCTCCCCTTTCCTTTCTTTATTCATCCTGCCGATTCTTCTGTTCATATATTTTCATCTAAAAGGCAAAGAATGTCCGACAGGAAGAGAATCATTTAATTGCAGCCTGCTACCACCTTTGCCCTCTGTGTAGTGCCAGCCGGACAAGTGGGAATTGATTGGAAGCCTTGTACTACTGCTGACAAATAATCCTGACATCTGACTGCAAATACTTTTGCTGTTGCGTTGGAAAAATTATTTGAAATTATTGTTAAAGAACTATTGTATATAGACTTGTATTACTCGCCAACGAAAAACATGCTTGCATCGTTCTGATGTACACTGGGCCAGATTTAATTGTCCACAACGTCACACACGAGATTGGATCGAAGCCCAACATGTCACAGTTACAATTAAGATGTCTTTGCCTCTCCTCTTCCTCCTCCTCTTCCTCCTCCTCCTCTTCTTCCTCCTCCTCGTCCTCCTTCCATCCCCCCCCCAACTCCCTTATTCCCAGCCTCACGCTCTCCCTCACTTCCCTTTCGAGGCTGTCCACAGCTTGATCAGCATCCGGTCATTCCAGGAACGACCTCGCTCCTCACGGGAGACTCTGGTGCTCCTCCTTCTGTCCGGCTTGATTGATCACCACCCACTTCCAGGGTGATGATAGTCGTGGTGATAACGGTGGTGGTGGTGATGGTGTCGGTGACGAAGGCGATGATGTTGATAGTGGTGATGGTGGTGGTGTTGCTGGTGATGCTGGTGGTGGTGATGATGATGGTGGTGATGGTGGTGGTGATGGTGTTGCTGGTGATGATGTTGATGGTGGTGATGGTGATGATGATGTTGATGGTGGTGATGGTGATGTCGATGGTAGTAGTATTGATGCTGATAGTGGCTGTAGTTGTGATACTTTTGGTGATGATGGTGATGGTAGAGGTAGTGGTATTAGTGATGGTGGTGGTAGTGAGGAACTTTTGTAACCTGCGTCCTAACTCTTCTCTCTTGGCTGCTTCCGTAGTGTCTCCGGATTCTCCCCAAACTTGCTCGTTTCACTCTTTTTTTTTTTTTTTTTGTCTCACTTCACAACTCGCTGACGTTGTATACGCCGAGGGGGTCTCTCGTCTTTAATTTAATTATGTGTTCATTCCTTTAATTCACGTTTTTGTACGTTTCATTCCTTCCTCCATAGCGTTAATGTTATAGGTGTTTCCTGTGTGTGTCTGACAAACACTTCTTTTGCCCACCGACACCCCCCCCCAAAAAAAAAGGGTATCGTATTGCGGGGAATTCTTTCTCCTTTACCTCTGTTCTTGGGAAACCCAATGCAAATGACAGTCACCTTTAGTGATTGGAGATAAAACCCGGGCAAGCATAGTTACGAGGCAAGATGGAAGCCCAGCGCGTCACAGCGGTAGACAACATATACTCGTATACAGGAACCAACGTAATCCTTATAGTTCTTTTCCGACGTTTCCACACGCGAATTCGTAGTACAATTTTTATTCTGATTTTTGCTTGGCGATTATAATGGTTACAGATAATCCCTCCCACTCATAGTTAATACTCCCCATCCCCTCCTCTCTCCTATCCTCCCTTCCTCTAACCTCTCCTATCCTCCCCTCTCCTATCCTCCCTTCCAAGCTTCCTTTCTTGCTTCTCCACGGCCCCCGTCTCTTTCTAGTCGTGTCTCTTTGATCCTAGAATGATAAGACATTATCATTCCGAGCACGGGTCTTTCTTTATGGTTCAAAATGCAGATTAAAAAGAGGTCAAGGGGTCTTCCCTTCCCAGGTCGCGTCAGGTCATTTCACGCGCGGCAGTTCCAGTCACGTCGGCTGAAGTCCTTCCTTTGTAGATCACGGCCCTTCAGGTTCCGTTCGATCACCAAAGACAAATTTTGAGGTTTGGTTTCAATTTTTTTTTTCCTTTTTTCTTTTTTTTTTTTTTTTTTTTTTTTTTTTTTTTTTTTTTTTTTTTTTTTTTTTTTTTCTTTTTTTTTATTCGAGGCTTCTTCAGATCCAAGGTTCCGTAAGGTTCGATGTTCCACTAGGTTGGAGGTTTCCAAAGGTTCGAGGCTTTACACTGTTCATTAATTTACAAGGTTCAAGGCTTCATAAGCTTCGAGGTTTGTTAAGGTTCAAAGCTTTGTAGAGTTTGAGGCTTCTCAGATTTAAGTCTCCATGAGGCTTAAATCTCCACAAGGTTTCAGGTTTCAAAAGGATCGAGTCTTCACAAGGTTCCATAAGCTCTGGTGTTTCATAAGGTTCGCCTGGTATCATCACATCGATGATATGCCGAATCGCTAGTAAATCTGTCCAATCATGGCACTCGAGTCGTGCCGAGTTGGCTCTCTTCGTCCCGGTCCGGCACTTGGGTCAATTCGCGTTTATCATTCCGTGTGGCAATTCACGCGCATATATCACTCGTCCTCTGCAACCAGAAAACCACTTCCAATGTCCCTCCCCTTCTCCACGGGGGAGGGGAGAGAGAGAGAAATAGAGAGAGAAAGAGAGAAAGAGAGAAAGAGAGAAAGAGAGAGAGAGAGAGAGAGAGAGAGAGAGAGAGAGAGAGAGAGAGAGAGAGAGAGAGAGAGAGAGAAAGAGAGAGAGAAAGGGGGAGAGAGAGAGAGAGAGAGAGAGAGAGAGAGAGAGAGAGAGAGAGAGAGAGAGAGAGAGAGAGAGAGAGAGAGAGAGAGAGAGAGAGAGCGCATAAGAATGAAGGAGATTGCAAGAGACCATAAGGCCTTCACCAGGAGGCTCCGTAGATAAGGCCTTCACTAGGCAGAGATAGATAGATAGATAGATAGATAGTACATAGTAGATAGATAGATAGAGAGAGAGAGCTAGTGGCACCGACACCGGCACTAGGGATTTGTACCCAGGAACCGCTTCAATTTGCAATACTCAGTATTCAAGCATATCTGATGTTCCAATTCCTTGATATATGTGGTATTAATTACATATTTAATTGTAGTAATTGTATGATAATAATCTGCAGCTGAGAAATGGACACCTCCGTGAAGAGGGTTTAGATTGATCCAAACCCTTTTCATGGTTCTCTGTTCCTCGAGCTGATAGATTCCCCGAAGCGCACCATTATCTTGTCGTCGTCACTCACTGCGGTGCCAGAAAAAGTACTTGGCACCCTGGCATCGCCATATGATGAAGCACTTCGACACTTGGCGCCGCAGTACGCGACGCGCTGGCACCAGCTCTCTTCCAGCTCAACACTTTTCTTTTTTTCTTGAAGAACTCCCTGTCACTCGTTTTTCTTAAAGAACTCTCTGACCTCGAGATCTCTCTCTGCTTTTTCAAACTGCGCTTCCATCTCTTCGTTCCATTCCTTCTCTTCTTCAGTTTCTCTGCTTCTTTCTTCCCTCTCTCTTTTCTTCATATCCAATCTCCTTTTTTGTCCTTTCTTCTTCTTTTCCTTCCCTTATCTTTTCCCTCCACGATCCTTCGTCGCCCCCTTTCCCTTAACTCTCAATTACTTTCTCATTTTTTGGTATCTCGTATCTTTCTTTTTCTCTCCTCTTCTTTATCCCCGCTTCTTCTCAATCTCTCTCCCCTCTCAATTCCTCCAATTTCTCTATACTCTATTACCAGTTTTCTTTTTACTTCCCTTCCTCTCTTCTCCTCCTCTCCCTCCTCTTCCTCTTCCTCACTTTTCTGCGTTTATCTTTCTCTCTCTCTCTTCCTTTACAGCCTCTTTGATCACCTACGCTTCCTATTCATTTCTCCATCGCATGCCTATCCAATCTTTATCCGTTTCCCCCCCTCTTCAGCTTTATCGCCATTCTTCCTCTTTTTCCCTCAGCGCATCCAGAGCTCCTTCGTGCTATTGCCCCTGACCTCCTCCTCCTCCTCCTCTTCCTTCTCCTCCTCGACCTTTTATCCCCTTCTGTACCAGGTGGCACTTTCCCATTGACTCTGGCTGCCGCCAGGCTATTTCATTCTCCTCCATAGTAGCCCTCCTAGGTAGCAAAGGAGTTAAGACCGCTGACATTCTTTGCTCGTTTCCTTCTGGCTTTCAACATAATAACAATAAGTTGAGGAACAAACTTGGGGCCAAATGGGGTCCAAATCCCACTTCGGAATAGAGTTGTCTGGCCTTAACCAGAGAGTTAACGAAAATGCGATAGAGTCGAGAGTGTGCTTCTTCTGTTTTTCAACCTCTCTCTCTCTATTTCTCTTAATTTTCTTGGTTCTTTTGTTTTATTTCAGTGCTCCTGGTTCTTTGTTTCCCTTCCGTGCTTTCGGGTGTGAAGTTCACGGTAGGAGGCGCTGAACTGCAACCGAGGTCATTGCCTTTGCCAAATATACGCGGACCACCAGGTTAGGTGGAAGTCAATGGCGGACCGAAACTAACGCGCTACTCGGCACACTACGTAACGGTAGGAGATTTTATTCAGCCCATGAACACAGTCATGCGAAGTGGTCAATGAAAACAATAACAATCCCTCCCTCCCCAGAACTATGCATCCATAAACAATCGCCTACCATTCCCAACCCTCCAGGTCCATTTCCATTCCGTCAACCTCAACCAAACCTTAACTTCCACTTCCTTCTCTTTGTATCATTACTAAAAACCATCCCTTCAGATGCCCACTTCCTCTGTTTCTTGCTTCCTCACGTACTCTCCGATCACTATCCTCCCCTTCACCTTGACCTCGCTCCTTGTCCTTGAAACATCCTCCATCCAACTTGCATCGACTCCACACGCCCCTCCTTATCTTCATCGTATTCAGTGTCCTCCCTGTCTACCACACGACCGTCCTCACCATACCCTCCTCCTTCATCTCCTCTTCTCCTCCTCCTCCTCCCTTTCTAATCCACCCCGTACTTCTCCTATTCCTCCATCTCCCTCTCCCAATCCCCCTCCTCTTCGTCCTCCCCCTCCTCATCCACCACGTACTTCTCATCCTACTCCTCCCTCTCCCACTCCCCTCCTCCTCCTCCTCTTTTTCTTTCTTCTCTCTTTCATACTTTTATCACTTCTTTCATCTCTTCTGCTCACTACCATCTCTTCTTCTTCCATTTCCATTTGATACTTCCTCCTATTCATCTTCCCTTTAACTCCCTCCTCATTCTCCTCCTTTTCATCATCTATTCCACTTATCCTGTTGCCAGGCGATTTTATTCTGCTGGAGGGGGAGGGGGAGGGGGAGGGCGTCACTGCATTGATGGGGTCAAGATAATCTCTCTCAACCTCTTCAAAATATTGGAGTTCTTGAAGGACTTTATTCTGTCTAATGTCCATCTATTTTGTTCGGCTCGGGAGGCGTCACCTCGCTTAAGAGTTGAGGACCCTCAGCTTTCCTTTTTCGTCCGAAGTTTCTTCTTCTTCATCCCCCATCCATCATCCTTTCTGTCAAATCTCTCCGGTTAGCCACCCCTCCCTTCCCGTCCATCTCCTTCCAGTCCACCACCGCCTCCTCCTTCCCGTCTACCACCTCCTCCTCCTCCTTCCCGTCCACCACTTCCTTCTCGTCCTCCACCACCGTAAATACGGGGTTTGGACACCAGAAGGATAATTTTCTCAGTCTACAAACAGTTCTCAAGAATTACAATCGACTACGATTTCACAATCATGGAATAGAGCAGACACCTTAAAATTTACTCAAAATAAAGTAATGGGAATAATAACAGAACACACTACGACCCACCCAGTAGAATATCTGCAAACAGAAACCAAAATCCTTCCAATACAATGTAATAGAATCATAGGGACACAGTTCCATGTAAGATCCCTCAACCCTATTCACCCACCTCATTAAATCACCCAAGCACAACCAAATAAAAAAAATATACAGTACACCAGCAGCATATCACTCAAATATCCACAAAAATGTATCACCTGCATTACACACCACATCCACACAAAAACCCATTCACATTCAAATACAAAAAAACTCGTGATAACCAACCAACAAAGTTCCTACGCCATCAAATACCCGAGACATCAGCCCCAAAGAAAAAATTCCTTCCAAGAGAAACAAGAACTACATTGGCACGCTTGCATTGAGGTCACTATCCTCCACGGAGGCAGTACCGGCGTAGAAAAGGCGATCAAACTACCTCAGATGTAACCCTCACAAATAGATCACAAAACGCCTCATCAAACACTGCCACACCCAAGCCATACCCAAACCACAACACAACATTTCTTTCTTGAGTGACTTATGGGCCAGTCCGGTGGCTTTTGCCAGTTACCTGGCAGGTGTGGTTTCCTGCAGAGACTTGGGGCAACGGATTGATTGATCCCGACCACCACCACCACTTCCCATCCACCACTACCACCTCCTTCCCCGCCCACTGCCACCTTCTTCCCGTCCACTGGCTCCTTTCTGCCCACCGTCTCCCTTCTCGTCCACCTTCCCCTTTTCGGAAAGAGTTAATCAAAACATTCTTCCCAAGTTTTGGCGTCCGCCCAATACCTTCTTCCTCCTCGTCGGCTTTTCCTTCAGAATCTTACTCTTGTGCCTCTTCGTACTGCCTCAAACTAAGCCACACTATTCATCTCCCTGGTTCCCTTTCGGTAGAGAAGGGGTCAGGGCCCATCTCAATGACCTCCCTCCGTGCCTGGTGGCACTTTCCCCCCGTGGCGAAGGAGATGAAGTTTTTTTTTACCTCGTTAGTCATGTCATGCAGGTCTGACCTAGATCCAAGTTCAGAGCCGCCTTCCGTTTTCTGTTTTCCCAGAGTTTTCCTTCAACTACATACTCGAAGCCAGGCACTCTAAGTTAGTCCTACTCCAAGTACGTCACTCCTCAAATTTTCTTCTTCCCTTTAACCCTAATAACTAGAACGAACGGTTTCTCAGAACTTAATAAAATCCTCTAGCGGCAGCCAAAATTAAGCGTAAAATCGTTTGATCGAGTTAAAGGGTTACGTGAGGCTTCATCCACTCGTCCAGTGGGAATGATTACAAACTGAATACTATACTGCACATTAGGGAAGACTGCATTGTACACCACCATGAATGCCAACAACACAGTGTATACTATGTAAAGGACTTGTTGGAAAACCCCGCTACAACTATGGCGTTCCTCAGGGAGACGGGACTGCTCGGCCAGACAGCCTAGGGAATGACAACAACAATTTGGATAAACATCACTTGCCGTCAGTCATAATGCAGAGGAGCGGGTCACGACGAAATGTCCAAGTATCCCTCAGGTGCCCTCTGGCTTCACTTGTGAAGGAATTCCTTCCCCGACCGAGATCCTTTCTGCGTGTAATCCTGCAGAGGGGCCCCCTTCACTCATGCAGCGCTTCCTTCGGGCAGTTCCTCCTTAACCTTAAAGGACAACGTAAACAACCTCGTCCTCTGCTGTCGGCGCAGGCCGCGAGTTCTCGGGCATTTGGTAATGATGTTCCCCTTGACGTCATCCTCGACGAAGAAGAAGAAGAGTCTCCATGTGCATATTGCAAACCTCGACACCTTCCGCATCAGGTGACGCTTTTTGTTGTGTTCCGTCTGCCAAGACACGTTATCTAATCCACTTCCTTCCAAAGGTCGTACAAGAGGAGGGGTTACTGCACACCAATCTCGATACACCTCGTCCGTATTAGCTGTCCGTTTTCTTTATATATATATATATATATATATATATATACATATATATATATATATATATATATATATATATACATACATACAAATATATACATACATGTATATATGCATATATTTGTATATATACATATGCTATATATTCATACACAATATGAGTACAAACGCGCATATATAGAACAAACATACGTAACCACTTTTTCCCTAGCTATTAGCCACTTACCTACAATGGCGACGTTCATTTATGAAAAAAAAACAAAAACTGTCATCCAGGTATGTACACCAATGATATACCGCAACTCTCAGTCGTTCTACGACAAGGGAACACGTCAATGTACACAACGTCACAGGTGGACCCTGGTACCCCCCCACCCCTCCCCAACCACCCCTACGTCACCTTTCGGCAGTATCCTGACCTGCTCCACAATATATCACGCCTATGAAAATGTTTGTTTTTAAGATTTTTCTTAGTCTTTGATGCATTACAAGAAACGCGTATAATATGCAACAAGTGAAGAGATGTTTGTCTTACGTCGTTAATCGGGTTTTGTTGGTTGCAACAGTACCTCAGTCTGAGAATTCCTGTTGGAGCACAGAAAACCAATCCCCACATCTCGCTCCTCCTCATTTGTCTATCCTCTTCCTCTTAATCCTCTTCACATTCCTATTCCTTCCAGCACTTCTTTCAATATTCTTCAATCTTATCTTCTTCCTTCTTCTAATTCTTCTTTCAGTCCTCCTCTTTCAAATCAACCTTCTTTATCTCCTCCTCTTCCTCCTACTTCCCATCCTCTTCCTCCTCCTCCTCTTTCTCCTCCTTTCCATCCTCTTCCTGCTTATTCTATTCCCTTCCTCCTCATTCTACTCTTTTCCTCCTCCTCCTCTTTCCCATCTCCTCCCTCTTCCTTCCCATCCTCTTCCTCCACCACTATCACCACCAGGACTTGCGGTGCCTTTCGATCAACTCCTCATTGTTCCAAACGCCCCCCTTCACCTCCTCTTGCATACATTACCTCCACCGTAATGGCCGAAACGGCGCCTCAATTTCTTCTTTGATTCCATCCAGTATTTTCTCTCCGTCACAAATTCTCTCGCCATCGCTGCAGGAATCCAATTCTCCGTTTCTTCGGCGGCAACGCGATTCGCAGAACATTGTGGAAATAATCATATGATAACCTTTGTACAAATACACCCTGAAGGAAGATCTTCCTTTGTATGTCCTTAATACCTCCCCTCTCCCTCCCTCCCTCCCTCCCTCCCACGCTGGCAATTTTTCATCGACTCGATGATTTCAATCCATTCAATTCCTGACCCCTTCCACCCGCCTTGGTCAATCTCCATTCTAATTCCTTCTCTGGCGCCAAATGGAATCCGCCGGACTTTTTGTCTTCGTCTTAAAGGCCCCAAGGCCGTCGAAGGCTTCCGTCGGCTCGCCGCCGATGTCTCCTTCTTCAGCTGCATATCTATATTCATATTCATCTCTTCTCTCCTCCATGTTCACGTCTTGCTTCGCCTCACCTCTTCCCCCTCCTCCTCCTTCAATCTCTTTGTCTTCAGCTTCTACACCCTTATTCTTCACCTCTTCCTTCTTCTTCACCACTGTCTCCCTTATCAAATCTTCCTCGTTCACCCCACCCTTCTTCCATCTCCTCCTTCTTTACCACGACCTCCACCATCACCTTCTCCTCCTCGTCTTTGGCAGCAGACTTCGAGTCTTCCTTTCCTCTTTCTCGTCCTTCAGTTTATCCTCTAAATGTTCGATTTCCTTTTTTCACTCATCTCTTGTCTTCACCTTTCCACAATTTCCTCGACTGTCTTCCTTCCATTGTCTTCCACAAAACTTTTCGTTTATCTTGTTCCTCCTCCTCCTCCTCTTCTTTCTTTTCTGTTCTTTGGATCTCCCCTCGCTTTCCATCTCGGTTGTCAACCATTTTATTTCGGTCTTCCTTGCTTTCTTTCTCATGTCCATGTTTCCTAAAAAAATATTTCATCTTCCATTCCTTCTCCTCCTCTGCTTTTTCTTCTTACTTTTCTTAATAGTTTTCTCCTCCTGTTTCTACTTCTAGTTATCCTACTCTCTCTTGCTCCTAACTCTCCCCTTCCTCCGCATCTCATTTTTAGCCCCCCTCCTATTCCCCCATCCCTGCTCGTCCTTATCCCCTCCACCCCATTCCGTTTCCCCTCCTGATCCTTCTGCCTCTCTTCTTTCCCCCCTACTCCTGGTTCTCCTATCCTCCACTTTCTCCTTGAAACTCATGTTACAGCTTCCATCTGTCAAAGTTTTCTTGTTCTCTTTTTTCTCGTTCTCTATTCTTGTTTTTAGTCAAAATTTGTCCTTCCTCCGTTCGAGTAATTTCCTCGTGTGTCTCTGCTTGTCGCGGTGGCTTGACCGCTTCAATGGCGTGACGCACTGTCTACTTTCCCACGTTGACGCCAGTAGATTTTATTCAGCTGGGAGATTCATCACTCGAAACCTTCACTTCAGAGGAGAGGGGGACAGCGTCCCACAAATGAATGAAGTCCTCTATCAAGCAGTAAGCCAGCAACATCTACAGTGCGAGGCAGGCTCACGGTTCACCCGTTTTTCCCTATTTTTGCACTTTTTCTCAGTTTTCTCTTGCATTTAGTTCTATCTTATCCCGTTTTCTAAGAAAAAATCCATTTTTTATTCATTCATTTATTTATCTATTAATTATTACATTATGTTGATAACCTTAGCTTCCTGTCTGAGTTCAGTGGTATCCCGTTTCTACTGCTTGCTTGATACGATGACGCACTTTACATATTTTGTTCTGGCTAATACTAGACTCATTCATCCGCGGCACGACCACGAGTCTAGTCAACTGCCCTAATCCAGCCTGGCCCCTCACATTCATAATCATTCCTTTTCTCTTGGCATCCCTACTTTTTATTATTATTATTTTCTCACATTCCGCTCTCTTTCTTCCACTATTTGCTTCTCCGCCTTTGTTACTCGTTGTTCCACTGCTTTACCACTTTTGCATGACCAATGTTTATTTCTTCTTTTAATAAACATTTTAACTATTCCGAACCTTTTATCGCCTCTTTTTCAACCTCCTCTTCCTTCTCCTCATGTCCCCCCTACGCCTTCTCCTCCTCATCCACATCACCTCCCACCCCTCCCTCCTTCCCTCCCACTCCCTCCTGGGTCAGCGAGACACTCGAGATGGCCGGGGACTCTCGAGTGTTTTTCTTTTCTTCTTTTTCATCGATCTTCTGCTTTGTCTCCCCAATGGTCCCTGACTTAAGTTCAATCATCCATGGCTTTGAATTTCAGTTTTTTTTTTGGATGATTTTTTTTAAAGGTTAATGTTGATATACATTTCTAATGTCTTCTCTATGGAATGCTTGTGCTCATAAACAGAGGATCCCTGCCATGTTTACTGGTTTCAAGTTAAGCATGGATCGTGAAAGGCGTAAGCAGCGCACACACACACACACACACACACACACACACACACACACACACACACATATATATTATATATATATATATATATATATATATATATATATATACATATATATGATTTGGATGATGGAGAACATAAACACAGGAGAAGGCACGGAACCCTAAACACTCTTCCCCTGTGTTTATGTTCTCTATTATCCAAATAATTTCTCTTAAATACTTATCAATATATATATATATATATATATATATATATATATATATACATCCGTGCTTGACTCAAAACCAGTAAAAGCAGCGAGGATGCCCCTCTGTTTCTGGAAGCATCTTTTTTTTTTATATAAAATCTTACGCTGGCAGACACGTGGCTCTAACCGAAGCCATCACCTTGGCCCAATGTGTTATACCAGTATTACGAATGAATTACATTTGTTCAAATACAAGACATTAAACACTTACGAACACCTGATGCAGCAGATTAAATACAAAGTTACAATATTTGGTATTTCATCAGCAATAACCAGTGGAATTTATTCTTTAATTATTTACTGAAAATAAATACTTGTTTAATCACTATAACTGACAATGACCATGTCAGGTTGATACCAATTATCATATTCTTGAAAAATATTCAACAATTCTTGATTGATACTGCACACACAGGATAGTTTATGGACACAAGTAACAGAACCATTGACAATATCATTATTGTCAACAGATATTGACCACGTAAGGAACCTCAAACATTACCAAATAAATAGTCTCTGATGTCGGATTAGTTCTTCGACATTGGTACACTATCGTCCCTCCTGGCACCCCGGGTGACCTCAAGAGCCGAGCGCAGTCGAACAGCGCCAAGGTCACTTTATCAACGCGCTCCAGAACCAAAGACGAAAACGATATAATTCTGGAAATCAAACTACTCAGCTGGAACGTTTCGCAATCCATTTAATGCATTTGCAACCTCGTGAGAACCCCCGGCTGGGAAATGAGAAGTAGGAGAGGAGTATGAAACCCTACGTGTCGCCTTTAAACATCTCGATGTTATTTTTTTTTTTTTACGATTTCAACACATATCCTACCTGTCCCTAAGCCGTTTCATTCAACTGAGAAACTCGTCCAAATAGCGAAAAGGTTAAATCTGTGTCAAAAATACTCCAAGTTGAGAAACGCTGGTCTACGGGAATGACTCCAACCTGATGCAAATCCCTTTTCCACTCAGGGGCTTCCCTTCACCTGATTGGAATCGTCTGGCGTTTGTCAATTTTTTTCACCAACGTAATGAACGCCTTAGTCCCTTCAGTCTGATAAATCTCTTCATATTTTCTTTTAGTTGAGTCGAGACGTCAAGATGCAGACCCTGGAGGTAAAGTCATCCTCCCGGTTGAGTGAAAACCTTCCTCGACTGTCTATCCTCATGTAAACAAATTCTTCTGATAAAAAAAATTAAAAAAGAGCATCAGCGAGCTCAAGGGATTAAGTCCGAATAAATCCTCATGCAACAATAACCCTATATTTCAATTTTTAATCACATTTAATCCCCTATCTCGACTGACACGGTCCGTAGGTGGATCTCTCCGGGCGCTTATTCGAAAGTCAAACAAAGCCCAGAGTCACACAATTCGAAAAATCTTCAAGAAAAATTGATCGTACGTTTACTTCTCCAATCAAAGCTTCTGCCTTGCCTACCGGTGCCAAAGAAACGCGGAGGCGGAAATAATTTTAACTGGAAAATATTTTCCATCAAGGATGCTGTCTTTGAGATCCATTGGGCGGAAACTTATAAAAACGGAGATGGGTGTGTGTGGGCGTGTGGGTGTGTGGGGGGAGGTAACAAACAGATCTTCGTTCTTTGTTTATCAAACATGGGGAATATTATTGTTCCTGTACATACGTACGTATGTATGTATGCACGCATGTACTATGTATATATTTATGTACATATGTGTATATGCATGTGTATTACTGTATATCATATATACGCACGCGAGCGTGCGTTTGTGAGAAAAAGAGAGAGAAAGAGAGAGAGAGAGAGAGAGAGAGAGAGAGATGAAAGGGTACGATAGTTTCTTACAAACTCAAGAGAAAAAATTATCAAAACTGTAAACAAAAAGGAGCAACAACAATATAAAGGGATCTCATGTGAACGTCTGAATTACAGACAAACAGGTAAGCACGTTCATACAGACCCGCGTACTTGCAAGCACGGACGCACAGGTCGCTGGTGTAGAGGTTAGTGTGTGTGCTTTCCACATGAGCGGCTCGAGATCGAATCCAGTTCACAAATTGGATGCTTCACAGCACTGCAAGTCGTTACGGTCTCCCTTGAGCAAGAATAAGATCTTGTGATCAATGCGAGGATACAGCACTGCCCCCTATATCAAATCATAAAGTCTGAGAGCTCTCGTTCGGGAAGATAACGTATGGTGATCACAAGGCCAGCATGTGATTCACGAACACGGTGAATCACACGCACTGATACGCACGTACTTATGTTGCCTTTGAATATCCGTTTAAGGAGGATTTATCTGCGTTTCCGAAGGTGGACTGCGCCTGAAAATGGAATCCACTTTTTCCCTCATCCACATTGTCATCCACTGAGAAATAACAACCGCCGTCCAAGATTCATTTGTCATATTTTCTATTTATCTATTTTATCGTCTGGTGCTCGACACGCTCGGGATCGGCCGAGATGTCAAAACCTTTAGGAAGGTGACGCAACTTATGGACTCCTGTTCCTTCTGGTGACAGACGATTTTATTCAGTTGGCGACATGACTTGAGACAAAACATTGACCCCTTTGCAATGATAACGATGCTTTACCTGAACAAAATTTCTAAACTTCGCCACGATTCCACGTACTATTCTCAGCTTTATATATGTATCTAAATTTTTAATAGAAAAAAATTATGGTCCAAATATGAGTAATTTGATGGGAATTGTTTTAACTACGAGATAATAGAAATAGCCTATATCGAGTTGACATCGAAAAGTGAAAAAAAAAAAAAAAAAAAAAAACAACGAGGGCGAATTAATCCATTAACCGATACAAAACAAGTCGAGCTCTATGATGTGGATCACAGTTTTTCCAGGAGCCATTAACAGTCCCCATTTTATGTTTACATAAGCCAGTCCCCCCCCCCCCGAGAGATTAAATGTCTAAACCGATGGAACTGTTTTTCCAACTTATTCTACAGGGGAGTATCATTTTTACATTATCTTATTCCGACTCTTGCTTTACCTTTCTCTTCATCTCCGTGGTATAACTGCAATCAAACAATCGCTGTAGGGCACATGTTGCATCAGCGCATAGCCACACTCTGCCTTCTCCCTCACAAGCAAAGGGATTAATAGCTAGATTGTAATATTAAGTTTTAACAAATTGCGCTAGAGTTTAACATTTTCATCCACTGATTATGTAGTTCCTATAAAAACTGATGCAATTCTAATCATAATTTGCAGTCTTCTTCCTGGCCAAGAATGATGAAGTACTACAGCTGTCTCAGGACGAGAGGCCAATGTGTATGTGAGTGTGTGTATATATATGTATATATATATATATTTGTATATATATATATATATTATATATATATATATATATATATATACATATGCAAGCCAGTAAACAAATATACAAAAAAGTACACAAATAAATCAATTACTAAATAAAAAAACATTAAATGAATATTTGTAAACTAAATAACTTTAGAAAATACATTATATCAAAAGACTTCTTTCAAATATGATTTTCTATTTTTTTTTAGACAACACAGAGAATGTCCAAAATTGAATACATAAAACTCAAACATTTCGACTTACTTTCAATCTGGTGATTTAATCTCACCCCAACTTTGAACACTCACCTGAAAAAGAAAAGAAACTTTGTAGTATGCCAACGTAAATTTTAGTTTACAACAATAAATACAACACTTGATTTATATGAGTACATTAAAAAAATGCGTATCCTTAATACACCTAGACTTGCAGACATCATTTATATTTCAGAACAAGTACCGCTGGCCACCTGTTTAAATAATTATGTACACATATGTACACGCACATGTGCATGCATATGAACTGTCGCCTGGACTATAAATGTCATATCTAAGTCGCCTCGACAGACCCGGCTCGGCCAGGTAATGTTCTACTTGCCTTGAAAAGCGGCCTAAACTAGCCAGTAGCCCAAACGAGGTAATTGACGCCCCTGGTGTTTGACCTTTCTTTCGAGGTCATTCATCTATTATGCAGAGTTACAATCAAACTTGTTCAATGTATGAAGATGCATACTGAATATTACCCCTACAGTAACTATAATTCAAAATTTAATTGTATTGTTACAATTACATTACATGTATCCAATTGAATTGTTCAGTGTTCAAAATAAAGACTGGTAAGTGAATTAAGCGATGGAACAAATAAAAACCGTATGTTAGAATATAGTGAATACACACGTTTGGCTCTCCGACGGCCACAGCTGTTATAGATGACGTTTGAGGATTTTTCTTTTATTAGTTTTCAATATTTGGTAGCTCATCTGGCGCTCGTTGAAATAATACTTTTTGTTGTCCACAAACAACATTTAATGAATAAGAAAATATGAGTAGGGCGAAAAGAGTGAGAGGGAGAGGGAGAGAGAGAGAGAGAGAGAGAGAGAGAGAGAGAGAGAGAGAGAGAGAGAGAGAGAGAGAGAGAGAGAGAGGGAGAGAGAGAGAGAGGGGGAGAGGGAGAGAGAGAGAGAGAGAGAGAGAGAGAGAGAGAGAGAGAGAGAGAGAGAGAGAGAGAGAGGGAGAGAGAGGGAGGGAGGGAGAGAGAGAGGGAGGGAGAGAGGAGAGAGAGAGAGAGAGAGAGAGAGAGAGAGAGAGAGAGAGAGAGAGAGAGAGAGAGAGAGAGAGAGAGAGAGAGGGAGAGAGAGAGAGAGAGAGAGAGAGAGAGAGAGAGAGAGAGAGAGAGAGAGAGAGAGAGAGAGAGAGAGAGAGAGGGAGGGAGAGAGAGAGAGGGAAAGAAGGAGAGGAAGGGAGAGAGGGAGAGAGGGAGAGAGAGAGAGAGAGAGAGAGAGAGAGAGAGAGAGAGAGAGAGAGAGAGAGAGAGAGAGAGAGAGAGAGAGAGGAAGAGAAAGAGAGATAGAGAGAGAAGGGGGGTCAATATTCAATATGCATCTTCACACACTGACCAAGTTGGACTGTAATGCTACATTACAATTGAATGACCTCGCAATAGAAAGGCCAACCACCGCGGGTGTCAATACCTCGTTTTGGGTACTATAGCTACTACTTCGTTTGGACCAACTCTCAAGGACATTACCCGTTCGAGCCGGGTCTGACGAGGCGATTCAACTGTGACAGTTAAATTTCAGGCGATAGTAAGTGCGCACACACAAACACACACACACAATCACACACAAACACGCACAAACACACACACCCGCGCGAGCGCCCAGGGCTGAAATATTTTCAGTATTGCGGCACTGTAAATTCATATATGAACTCTCAGCTCTCATCCAGGAAGGTAATACCTTCCAATCCAACACTTGATTCCAGACCATGTTGAATCTCACTCACTCTCTCTATCACACTCACACACACATTCACACACACACACACACACACACACACACACACACACAAAGACTCACACACACACACACACACACACACACACACACACACACACACACACACACACACACACACACACACACACACACACACACACACACACACACACACACACACACACACCTACCTTTCATTTAACGACAAGCTTTTGCTTGGAATAACAATTGTAAGACGTGCCCTGAACCACTTTGTGAGGCCAATTCAGTGCAGGAATACAGAAGTGTTTTGATAACAACATATTATTTAAGTAATTGAGACATGTGAGCAAAGGCGCCCCTTTGCATTCGGACTCCACTTTTACTTCGGGAAGGAGACAAATGCCAAGTACCACAGGGAAAAGCACAGCAGGATGGGGTTTTAACCTTTCAAGAAGCAGAAGCGGAAGGACAGACCCTGAGACCAAAAGCCTCGTGGCTAGACTGTGCCAACGTCAGCAAGATGAAGAACTGGGGATACAAGGAGTCAAATTCTTTGGTCAGAACACAGTATTGCTGAAGTTACAAGGACGGCAGAAGAAAGAGGCAGCAGGAGGGGAAGCCAGCCATTGTAAGTAAAAGACTGAGGGTGTGGGGTGGTAAGTAGAGAAATAGTTTATGTTTATTTTCATAATTCTGGCAAAGTGATATCAAGTTGGATTACATTGTCAATATGAAAGGCGATCCAAAAGATTCCCGACCTCCCTCATTGCATTAATATTTCTAAGTCCTGATCTATGGGAGATAGCAAAGCAAGTCTATGTGTATAGTTGAGGAACATATGGATGTGTGCACGTTTGTGCGCAACCGCGTGTGCTTGTGTGTATTTGTGTGTGTGTGTGTGTGTGTGTGTGTGTGTGTGTGTGTGTGTGTGTGTGTGTGTGTGTGTGTGTGTGTGTGTGTGTGTGTGTGTATGTATGTGTGTGTGTGTGTGTATGTGCGTACGAGTTCCCGTGCGCATGCATGCATCTATGCGTGTATAGACGTGAATGTACTTTTTTTATAAGTCCTTCTATACATACCGGTAAGGAAACATACATAAATGCAAACATGCATGTGATCTTTCTCTACGTGCATTCTGCAAACTAATAGGAACAGCCTCCATTACCCTTTTTTTCTAAGTTCGTTGCCGTTTTCTCGTTACACTTTCATGGAAATGTACCAGCTAAGAAAAAAAAAAAAGAAAAAAAAAAGACAAAGAATAAAAAGAAAAAAAGACACCTCTCTATTATTTTCCATTCACCACTTTTTCGAGTCTCTTGAAGAGTTTTCGTTTCTACCATTCTGTTTTAAGCTTTCAGTTCAACTCTTCAACCCTTGCCTCCTGATGGTACATACACGCCGTTATGCAAGGGCATGCTCACATTATTAAAACATTCCTCTTCTATATTACTTGTCTAAAGTATATATATATATATATATATATATATATATATATATATATATATATATATATATATATATATATTCATTCTTTGGAGAGTCAACGAAGCTAACAATTTGTTTTCTAAGGTGGACGTCTTTGTAAGTTTTTCATAGTTTTGACACCAATAACGCATGTACCCACTTACTAATCCGTACACACACACACACACACAAATACACACACACGCACAAATACACACACACACTGCACGACGGTGCAGTGGTGGCATTCGCAACTGCTGCTACAGCGGTCCGAGTTCGAATCTCGCCTAGGGCTGAAATAATTTCAGTATCGCTGTGCTGCGAGTCGTTACTCTAACTCTCGTAGGCAGATAGTTGGGTATGCGTGCACGTGTGAGGTCACAGCATTATCCATAGATCGGTTATATATGATCTCTTAGCTCTCATCCAGGAGGGTAGTAGCTGTCGATCACGAGTCCAACACATGATCCAAGACGATGGTGAATCACACACACACACACGCACGCACACAATCACATATACACAAAACAACTGTTTTACCTATAACACATCATGCAATGTGGTCTGAACTGATACCAGAAACTACGTTTGCCGCTTCATTCCAGTAACAAGTAAAGCCTCAGTGAAATGTAACAACAGAGGTATACATACATATATCTTACTGTTCTGCCCACATTCCTCTCCCCATTCCATTCCCATTGCAAAAGTTATGGCTCTTCCCAATTCCTCCTTGTCTAGTTTACCTCCACCCCTTCTCCTCCTCCTCCTCCTCCTCCTCCTCCGTTTTCTTCCAGTTTGTTGACCCTGTTTCCCCTTCTTCCAACTCTTCTGGAGTCTTCCACGATGAGCTCCGAGTGGCTCAGGGGTGGCGTTCTCGTTTTACGCGCCTTAGACTCGAGTCCTTCATGGGGAGGACACATGGGCGATGGAAGTAAGGTTTCATGCTCAATCACTATGAATGTACACTTCCAGGCTCTCCTGATGCCTTGAAAACACACACACACACACACACACACACACACAGCAATACCCAGAGATCGGCCAAATGAGATCTGAGCTCTCTTTCGGGAGGGAAATAGCTGTCGATCACGAGTCCAACACATGATCCAAGACCATGAATCACAGACACAATAAAGAAGAAAAAGTTAGTCCATGACGTGGCCAGTCAGTCAGAACTGTTGCCATACAAGCGAATTTAGTTTTTTTGTTTTGTTTTTTTTCAAATCCGATGAAATATTGCGAAACTTGCTGTCAGGCCTGCAATAAGTCAAGTCCGGCTTCGAGTTGTAGTATTCGGTGCTGGAGGGCGACTACTTCATTATCTTCTTGCTTCTGCGGCCAGAATACCAAATGCGACGGCGAAGAAGTCCCTTTCGAAGTTCCTTTCCACCACCAGCAGACTTCGAGGTGCTTGGAGTTCGCAGCACTCCAAAGAGTCTTGCGCTCCTGGACAAAGAGAGGCGCTTACACAAGAGGGCACTCTCCTGCGGCTGAAGCCGTCGCCCTTGACCCACATCCTGTGCACGTGGCCATCACCGGGAGCCCACTGGCGATCGAACCCAATTTTTGGAGTTGGAAACGCATCAAAGTGACACCACAGAAGAGTTCGAGTGTGAATTCGTACTTCACGGTCCGCTGCAGAAACGGGAAATCCCCTCACGAGAGAGGGGAAAAGGGAGGTGGAACAGAGGGGACGGGATGAGTCAGCCTTTGACCCTCAACAGAGCGGCTTAACCCAGGTTGCACAAGGTCATAGGCGTGGAGGAGAAGTGCCTTAGAACCCTTGCCCGTGTTGAAACGACGGTGGTTGTCAATGCAACCTGGAAACAGTACCGCCCGCTTGCGACTACACCACCCAGGTGCCCGGCACCCAAATGCGGCACCTTTGATCCTGGCGCCCCTAAAGTGCCACGCCCATTCCCATCATCATCTTCCCCTCGCTCTTTTCAAAACAGCGCTCACCACACGTCAACCCTTACTTTCTCTCTCCCTTCCTCGTATTTCCCCCTCTTTCTTTCTTCTCCCCTCATATCTCCCCTCTTTTAATTGACTTTCATTTTTTTCTCGTTCCAGAATATCAATATTCATTCCCCTCGGTTTGTAAGTAAAATGCCTGTGTATGTGTGTGTGTGTGTGTGTGTGTGTGTGTGTGTGTGTGTGTGTGTGTGTGTGTGTGTGTGTTTGTGTGCACGTATATATGCGTGTGTGTGTCATCGTGAATGTAAATTCACCCCGGTCTAGTGATTGACAGCGGAGTGGAGTGCAGAGCCCATATACGAGTATGTCCCAATATATGGATAATGCTCTGACCTGACACCCACCCACACAACTCCTTCTCCAGAGCTGGAGAGTTGGCTTCCAGTCTCGTGATATGTGCGTATGCCGTGTGTGCGTGTGCCGTGTGTGCGTGTGACGTGTGTGCCTGTGACGTGTGCCTGTGACGTGTGTGCGTGTGACGTGTGTGCGTGTATCGTTTGTGAGTGGGTGCATGTGTCGTGTGTTCGTGTATAGTGTGTTTGTGTGTGCGTGTTTATGTGAGTGTCTTTGTGTGTGTGTTTATGTGTGTGTGTGTTCGATTATAGTGTGTGCGTGTGCGTGTGTGTGTGTGTGTGTGTGTGCGCGTCTTTGTGTGTGTGTGTGTCTTTGTGTGTGTGTGTATTGTCTTTGTGTGTTTGTGTGTGTGTGTGTGTGTTTGTGTGTGTGTGTGTGTGTGTGTGTGTGTGTGTCTTTGTGTGTGTGTGTGTGTCTTTGTGTGTGTGTGTGTGTGTGTGTCTTTGTGTGTGTGTGTGTGTGTGTGTGTGTGTGTGTGTGTGTGTGTGTGTGTGTGCGCGCATGTGCGTGTGTGTGTGCGCGCGTATGTGCATGTGTGTGTGTGTGTGCGCGCGTATGTGCGTGTGTGTGTGTGTGTGTGCGCGCGTATGTGCGTGTGTGTGTGTGCGCGCGTATGTGCGTGTGTGTGTGTGTGTGTGTGTGTGTGTGTGTGTGTGTGTGTGTGTGTGTGTGTGTGTGTGTGTGTGTGTGTGTGCGAACTCGTGCTCCTATGTATGGGTGGGAGGGTGCCCGTGTGTGAAGAGGGCGTCTTGGTAACTTTAGTGAGCCAATCTCGAAGAGTGCCCGAAGTGGTGTCGAAGTGGAGCCTATGACCTCGAGGAACGCATTAACTCTGAGACCAGACTTCGGAAGACGACTGTCTTTGTCGTTCAACATTTTTTCCCCTCAATTCAAAATTGAACTAGACGGATTTTTCACGTGAAAAGCCTCAAAACCCAATATTCCGAATATCATCCAAGAGTCTTTAGATTCCTTAATGGATTTTGGTGATTAAGCCATGCAGTCTACCCACATTCATATGTATACATGCACACATACACGCACGCACGCACGCACGCACACACACACACACACACAAAATCATTTTCAACATGCATTAGCAAAAATGGTTTAACGTAAAAGGTAAAGTAATAAGAATAAACTTTAGGTTAAATTTCGACAGAAACTATGGATCGATTGCTTCTGGTCTTCAGCGATGCTCACCTGCCCAACTTCTGTGGCCTTGGCTGCAGCCTGTCCTACATCTGGTTTCACGAACATTCCCTGATCTTGTGCAGCTGTACAACCACAATGGTCGCACGCCGCCGTCATCACTGAATACCATCAAGTGTAATTAATTTCCCGTTTACCGTTATCGGTTTCCGGATAATTGTTATTAAATGTGTTCTGTTCTCGTTCGCGTCTCGCACCATCACCACGACCAAACTCCTCAGGTGGCGCCAGACGATTTTATTCAGCTAAAAGGCGGACGGACGGTGAGTGGGTGTGGGGATGGTGATTTTTTTTTAGTGAAGTGTCACTCCCACGGGCTTTGTTTGAACCCGTGTGAAGGGGGCTCCAAGAATGGGATTACAATTGATGGAAACCCTCGTATGGAGACATTCAACCCATCTCCATCAATCTCTATCGTACCAAGGAATACCTCTGTCACTATCAGACGTCAGGAGGTCTTATCACAAGGCTGTTAAGCCTTAGGGGTGGTCTCGACCATTCGTACATGAATTGTCCAAAGTATGTGCTCATGGCTGGGAGGGCATTGTATTGTTATTGTGTAACTACGGAGACAGGCGGAGTTCAGTTTTTACACAAGACACGACACGACACACAATCTTGTTATCTGTTTATCACGTCTCCGCAAACAGGAAAGTATTCGAGGGTGAAATGGAGAAAAGGAAATAAAGTGAGCAAATTTTATGGTTTGTCACTGGGGGGGAAAGAAACAGGAAGATATTCCCTGAAATCGGACTGATGTAAAACAAAACAATTTTCTTTTTGCCGGAAATAGCCCAACGTTATCATCCTTGTAACAATACGAGTGTAGCACAGAAGATGTGGAGTCATTGAGGTGGTAAAGAAGAGAATCAAGAACGGTATCAGAATGATGGAGGGATCATAAAAAAGTGCTCAACATTCATTTTTTTATAATAGGGTGATTTTCAAGAATGTTGGACGACTCTGGTCCACAGAATATCATTAAAGTTCCTCTGGGCAAACGAAGAGTATGTCCAAGGATGTCGAC
The DNA here is from genome assembly GCF_046742065.1 of Oratosquilla oratoria. NCBI lineage: Eukaryota > Metazoa > Arthropoda > Malacostraca > Stomatopoda > Squillidae > Oratosquilla > Oratosquilla oratoria. The sequence continues at coordinate 34,498,911 of NC_134789.1, forward strand.
AACGAAGGAAAATAAAAATCCAACATGACGGGGCGCCGAGAAATTGTGAGGGAGTGACGATAGTACGAATTAAAGATATTTGAAACATTATGGGGAAAACACAAGTGTATAGCATGGGGAACACTAAGAGAGAGGATAAGAGTGGAAAAAGGAAAATATTGTTGGTTGGTCGTTTGCGGGTGCATGCATGCGTTTGTGTGTGTGTGTGTGTGTGTGTGTGTGTGTGTGTGTGTGTGTGTGTGTGTGTGTACGCGCGCGTGCGCGTCTGCATCTATGTGTGTACCCAGGATGTGGAATGGGTGAGAGAGAAAAATGTCTTTTCTTAGAAAGGTCACACGAGAAAGCTCAGGGATCTGGAGGGAGGAAGGAAGGTGGTGTAGGTCGGGGGAATAAACCAAATGCCAAAGTGGGCCTAAAGGTTAGTGGTGGTTGAGTGCCGTTCATGGTGGTGGTTGTGGAAGTTGTGGTTGTGGCAGTGAGTGTAGTGGCGATTGTGGCAGTGGAACTGAATGTGGTTATAGCGAAGGTAAGAGCGATGATGGTGATGATGATGGTGGCTGTGGAAATGGGAATGGTAGTATCAATAAAGATAATGATAGTAGTAATGGTGATTATGGCTGCGATAGCCGAGGCGGTGGTGGTGGCCGTGGCTGAGGTGGTGTCGGTGATAGTGGTGGCAGCGGTGGATCAAAATGAGGTTTAATTCCTTATGTTTGAAGATACAGCGACTTCACTTTCTCTCAAGTCATCAAACAAATCTATTCCCTAGCGCGAGTGTTTTATGCCCGTTGAAGGGTTGATGGTAGTGAGAGAAGGGGGACGGGGGAGGAAGAAAAAGGAAGAAAGGAAAAGAGAAAGAGAGTGTGGGGGTGAGAAACCAAGAATGAGATCAAACGTGAGACCAGAGTGAGAGTAACAGAAAGAAAGAAAAAGCGCGAGAGAAAAAGAGAGATTAAGAATGAGGGCAAGAGTAAGAGAGTAAGAGAGTGAGATCCTGTGAGAAGGAAAGAAAGCTTGAAAGAGCGAAAGAGAAGAGCGGTAATTTGAAAAAGATACGGACAATGACAAACGTATAGAGAGGGAATGAATGAATGAGAGCCATATGCATTGCGTTAGACAGGAAGACTAGATGTTATCATAAACAAAAACAAACACCAGGTTAAGCAATATTGAAAAAACAATGGATCAGTTGGAAGATAACGGAAGAATGACTCCGAACTCTTCAAGGTGAAGAAAACGTTAAAGTATCAAAACCTTCCACTGTTGAAAACGACTTGGTGATTGTTATTCTGGGCTTACCCGGCTGGCTTGTTCAACTGAATGAAACCTCACAGCAGTCAAACGCTTATGCAAATGAAAATAGAAGAAATGAAAAGATAAAGACATGTAGGAGGAAAGGTGAAAATTAATATAAAAAAACGGAGGTAAAGGTGATGGGAAATAGGAAAAGGGGAGGAAAAACGTTGTGCAAAGAATGAAAGTCAACAGTCAAGTTGCTGAAAGAGGGCAAGGCGACGGAAATGGGTGGCTTATCAGGCAATATGGCGAGCAAGGCTTGGGGACTACATACAATAAACGAGTATATATATATATATATATATATATAAATATATATATATATATAAATACATATATATATATATATATATATATATATATATATATATATATATATATATCACACGCACACACACACACATGTACGTGTATGGTTGTAGGAAAGAGATGAAGTAAAAAGAAATACAAGAAATCAAGAGAAAACGGACCGAACAAGGAAAGAGAGCTGGAGTGGAGGACTGTATGGAAGAGGATGTGGAAGGTGTGGAGGAGGGAGTGAAGGAAGAGTGGGTTGGCTGTTGGGGTTTAAGGCGGTGCAACCGCAGAGGGTTATTGCCACGAAGAGGAAAGGAAGCAGGGGACGAGGGAGGGAGGGAGGGGAGGAGACAAGAGAGGGAGGAAGAGTGGGAGGAATGAAACGAGGAACGAGCGAAGGAGAGGTAGCTGGGATAAGAGAAAGGGAAGGCAGGAAGAAACCATTGTGCACATTGATACACTCAGTGCTCTGTCCGCCGGATGATACTGTGCTTTGCTGCAATGCCAGATTCGTCTGTTAGAAAGTGAAAAGGATGGCAAGGTCTCGAGAAACCACAATAATCCGGTGAGAAGATGATGACGTCACTGGCTGCATTGCTACGTCATGTCGCTTTAGTTGAGTTCGTGAAGATCATTTTGGAACGCACTATGGCTTTTTTTTTTGTAAGCGTATGTGTGTGTATACATATATATATATATATACATACACACACACACACAATATTCATAAGTAACGAAGAGTGTGCACACTATCAACTTATCTTTCTAAGCTCTTTTTTTTTTCCCTCAAAGAACTTACTTCGGCTAATGCAAGACGGCTTGTTCAGCTCAGAATCTCTTCTATGTTTTCTTGTGCCCGATATGGCAATACATTTCTTGATTAAACTCAGCTCAGGATGCTACATGATAAATATCTATTGATCAATGACTGTACTGACGACGATTTACCTAATGACAATCACTGCATTTCATTACACGAAAGGTTTCGTTTGAGAAAGTCCTTTGAAAACTAACTCAATAGCTCATATCTGAGACTCCTTGGCCATCTTAGTTTAACATCATAGCTCAACTAGTTTCAAATGAATAATAATAATAGATCGTTCGCTCGTTTGCGATTGGGGCCGTCATTCAGTATGCTGACGGAGCACTCGTATATCGCGTGAAAACGAGACTGGTTTCGTCTCGAGAATCGAAAAAGGAAGATTAGAAAAAAAAAAAAAAAGTGAAAATGTCCAACACTTGCTTGCCGGGAAATGATTGACCCTGACCCCAAGAGCGATCAATCCATCTCAATCCAGAGTCTCGGCCCCTTTGGCGCCAAAGAGAACCCCCCCCCCCGGCTCGGCGGTATCCGGCCACGGCCACCAAGTCAGACTCGTAAATCGTGGCAGAAAAGAAACTTTCCATTGCTGCCTGTGTTGTGTGAGTGTAGGGCAGTGAATGACGACATGCTCTCTGTCTCTGCCGGGAAATACAAAAGCGCAAAATGCAAATGAGACAACCGAGGAGACGCGAAGGATATTCTATTTACGTGTCATTAAAGTATTGACGATACAATTACCGTCAATGAATATTTATGTAATGAAATAATGAATACAGGCCCAAATACTTGTGCTAATGTCAGTAAATGTTGCTCTCGTTAGATTTCAAAATCACACCTGAAGTAAGGCAATCAAATTAATAGGAAGGCATTTACTAAGAGCATTACCATGGTAGTGTGTGTGTGCGTACCTACGTGAATACGTGTATTTGCCTGCTTGCGTGGGTGCGTGTACGTGCGTGCTTGTGTGTGTGTGTGTGTGTGTGTGTGTGTGTGTGTGTGTGTGTGTGTGTGTGTGTGTGTGTGTGTGTGTGTGTGTGTGTGTGTGTGTGTGTGTGTGTGTGTGTGTGTGTGTGTGTGTTAGTGTGTGGGTGCGTGTACGTGCGTGCTTGTGTGTGTGAGTGTGTGTGTGTGTGTGTGTGTGTGTGTGTGTTAGTGTGTGTGTGTGTGTGTGTTAGTGTGTGTGTGTGTGTGTTAGTGTGTGTGTGTGTGTGTGTGTGTGTGTGTGTGTGTGTGTGTGTGTGTGTGTGTGTGTGTGTGTGTGTGTGTGTGTGTGTGTGTGTGCAAGCGAGCGCGTAATGGAATACTCCATTTCTTGCATCAGAACTTGTATTTACTCCAATTGTAGAAACCAACAATGCTCCGTTCGACCTAGAGACAACTACGCAACGACGGCAAGCAACGTTGCGAAAGCAGGAGAGGGAAGATCACGCAAAGGGATCCACCTTTTCGTGCTAAATAAAGTCTCTAAACCGCTTTAGGATATCGATTCAGGACCGGCGCCACCAAGGCAAGGACGGACGCACACCTTCGCGCGCGCCACAAACATTGCAAGTTCGTATACGCGCTCCTATAACGTAAGCAGTTAAACAAGCATACGTAAGCACACACACGCACGCACACACGCACGTACGCGCACATTTAACCTTTTCACTGTTATCCACGCGCTGGTATGGAGTAAACGCTAAAATACATACATACGTGCGCGTACACACACCACACTTACACACACACACACACACACACACGTGCGCACACAAACACACACATACACACACACACACACGCATACGCACAAATTCAACCATTTCACTGCTATTTACGCCTTACACGACAACTTCGCTCTCCCTGATGTGACTCACGTACGACAAAGAAATACAAACTACTATATGGCGTTGTGTTCTGGATACATTTCCTCTCTAATGTATCCCTATTTCATATATAGATATATTTTTTGCGTGTATTCGGGATTCTTTCCCTCTCCTCCTCCTCCCAACAGATATTCCCATTGGGACTCAAGTAGGGCAGGAAATGTGTGCCGCGAAGCCAAGAATACAAATCAGGGAGACGGAACCCAAGAATACAAATAAGGTCGCTGCCGCTGTGACACCATCCCCATTTCGACTCTGTCCCTCATTTCCGAAGATTCGGTGTCAGTTCCCAGAAGCTTAGTGCGACGACTTCTGGACCTCGCTGTACGAATACACTGGGCGATGGTGACGTCTCCGGCCGCAGTTAAGAGCTTCCCAACGTAAGTACAGCATTTTGGAAAAGGAAGAGGTGTGTGTGTGTGTGTGTGTGTGTGTGTGTGTGTGTGTGTGTGTGTGTGTGTGTGTGTGTGCGCACGCGCGTGTTTGTATATGCGCGTATATGTGTATATATATACATATATATATATATATATACATATATATATGCTTGTGTGTGTGTGTGCGCGCGCGCGCGTTTGTATATGCGCGTATGTGTATGTATATATATATATATATATATATATATATATTGTCTGTGTGTGTTTGTGTATTGGGTGTATGTATATGCATGTGTATGTATATGTATGTGTATGCGTATCTATGTGTAGGTAGGTATGGGTATGTGATGGTATGTGTGTACATACATGTACTTGTGTGCTTGCACGCACGTGCTTGCGCCTGTGGATTCGCTCATCCCGATTTTGGTGGTGGATGAGGTCGAACAGGCCTCATTATCGAAAAACCTGGTCCGCTATCTGCGCAGCTTCGAATATCATTTCCCTCCAGACTTGAGACATTCTTCAAGATAATGGCAGGCGCCAGATCGATGGAGCAATCTAGACGCAGAAGAACGGCAGCACGTTCGCGACCCTTGACCCGGCGGAGGCATGAACGTCTGCAAGAACGTCTTCAACAAGGTCTGCAAGAACGTCTAAAAAAATGTCTTCGAGCGCTAGAATAGATCGAAGGCGAATTTTTTTGTCCATTCTGTATGAATATACAAAACAAACCACGCCCATAACTTCTTTTTTGGTCCTCTGATTGGACGACACGTGTTGCGAGTGATCGTCGATTGGTCAAATCATGTAAGATTGTACGTTCTGGCCAGTCAGGATTATTTCTATATCAATTATAGAACTACATTGTGAAACAATATAGATTGGTATACGAGCTCCCAATGCCTGAATTAGGGTTCTCTCTCTATGGAAATTCTAAGTATCTGTCTTTCAATGGTTCTTAACCGAGAGTAAAAGGATGGAAATGATTGAATATTATCATCAGATTCTGGGAATATGACTAAAGAATTGTAGTATGTTTTCATTATTGTAGCACTCAAGAGTCCATAGTGATTAGCACTGCAGGGGATATTCATTATCATAAAAATCTGTCAATCACTTAAGCTGATTATTAACAATAAAACCATTGATATATCACTTTAGACAAATGTTATGTTGTCGTCAATTTATTAAACTGACAAAATACAAGAAAATAGAGGTAATACAATTGGAGGGAATCTTGTGCCGGGAAATGCCGTGTTATGGCAGTCACCTTTGTCCTATGTGCTCTGATAGCCAAAACTATTGACAACCAGTCATGATACCGATTATGATAATACTTTGATGATGATCATACTGGTGGAGGAAAGTAAATACCAAGTACACTGTTTTTATTCATCTTCTACGTAACTGCTAGTCTATTTACCTTTTCTTTATTCATCTTCCTAACATCCATTTTTAATATAACAGCAATACCAATAACAATAATACCGTTCATACCATTATTATACCACTTATTTTCATTTCATGTAGTTATCACGAAATCCCGAGACTTACGATATTGAAAGTTATAAGTGGTTTCCGATAGAATGCTCGCAGGACAGTTCGCGTTAGAATTGCAAATTCTCGAGCAAAGTTTGGGGAAAGCAACAAATTTGACGCAACCCTCAAGGAATGCCTCATCTCCCCCCCCCACCCCCTCAGACACACTCCCTAATCCACCACCCAAAACCATCCCCCAACACCATACCTCCTCATCATCCCCAACGTCCATACCCTTCTCCCCCACTCCGCCTTCATACCGTGGCCCACAAGAGCGTAAAACGAGAAACCCAAGGGCACAAAATGAGAAAACCAATACTGAAACCCGAGGAGAAACGATCAGAGAAAACAAATGAGAGGGCAAACGAGACCTGCCCAAATTTGGTACCAATGAAGGGTGGAATTGTCTTGGTACGTAGATTATAATTACACAATGTTTTCAGTTTACACCAGAACAATATTTTGATCTTATAACGTTTTAACAACGATACGCCCGAGTTCCTTGTCAGCGGGAAGGTATCGGATCTAACAGCTGACAAAAGGAATTTTGTGATAACTGTTGTCAGATTAACGCCTGGATGCATTTTTATATCATCTGTTTTATCTTTATATATATATATATATATATATATATATATATATATATATATATATATATATAGATAAAATGTGCATGCTTGTGTGTGTGTGTGTGTGTGTGTGTGTGTGTGTGTGTGTGTGTGTGTGTGTGTGTGTGTGTGTGTGCGTGTGTGTGTGTGTGTGTGTGTGTGTGTGTGTGTGTGTGTGTGTGTGTGTGTGTGTGCGCGCGCGTGTGTGTATGTGTGTGTGTGTGTAGGGGTCACTGACTCGAGAACAGACACAAGGCAAGGCAAGAAAAGTAAACGTCATGCAGGGTTTGACAAATTGAAAAATAAAAAAGTTAATTAAAATTAAGTGACAAAATTTCTTCAAGGAACTGGCACAATGGGCATATCTCAATTACGAGGAAACGAGATGTTGAATAAAGACAAACACAAATATACTAAAGTTTGGAACAATAGGGAAACATTCAGGAAATTAAGATTCATCCAAGGAATAATGGAAATATTAAACTTTGGCTTTTGAAGACGTGGAATCTTCCGGCATGTTGATAAATAGAGCAAAATTTGACTTAACAACGATTTACGACTGCAATAAGTGATGGGGGAAACAAGAGAGAAAGAAACCATCTGCGACGGCCTCGATTTTGATCAAAACGAGTTGTGTTAATAAGAAAAAAATGAAATTATAACGCAACAACTGAATATGAATGCTTGTTTAAAGAGAGAAAGAGAGAGGGAATGAGAAAAACAAAAAGAGAAGCAAAGAGACAAAGACAGAACCAGACAGAGAGAGACATAAAAAGAGAGGGAGGAGAGAGAGAGAGAGAGAGAGAGAGAGAGAGAGAGAGAGAGAGAGAGAGAGAGAGAGAGAGAGAGAGAGAGAGAGAGAGAGAGAGAGAGAGAGGGAGAGAGAGAGAGAGAGAGAGAGGGGGGGGAGGGAGGAAGAGGGAGGTAAGGAGATGGGAAGAGGAGAGGGAGAGAGAAGAGGGAGAGAGAAGAGGGAGAGAGAGAGGAGAGGGAGAGAGGAAGGGGGAGAGGAGAGGGGGAGAGGAGAGGGAGGGGAAGAGAGAAGAGATAGATGGAGAGGAGAGAGAAAGAGGGAGCGCACGTAGAAAAATGGATAAGGAGGAAAGGCAAGGAAACACGCTGGTATGGCAACAGCGGCGGCAGCAGCAGCAGCAGTATGGAAGTTGACTAAGACGCGATGACGTTTTACCCGTGAGTATGCGTGACAATGGATCCAAACAATGACGGGCGTCGGAGAGGGAAACCAGAGGGTAATAGAGGCGGTGAAAAAGAACGAAAGAACGAAAGAAAACCCAGGCTCGGAAATGAAGAAGAGCGAGACACCGAGAAGATAAAAAGTATGTCAACAGTGGAAACTTAAAAACAAAATTAGAATATCTGTAATGGAAGGCAAAGATGTATCAAACACAAAAAAGAATGGTCGTGAAAGGGAACGAGGTGGAAGCAGGAGTAGGAGCAGCAGATGCGACACACAATTCGCGAGCGTCTTGGTCAACTGGCGACAATGAAATACGAGCTGTCTGTGACACGTGGGGAGCCAGCAGCTGCTTGCAGCTCATTCAGTATTCGGTGCTGCAATGGCAACGTGTAGAGTTAAAAAATTATATATACATAAAATATATAATGTGTGTGTGTGTGTGTGTGTGTATTCACCTTGGTCTTTGGATCACGTGTTGGACTCGTGATCGACAGCTATTTCCCTCCCGGAAGAGAGCTCAGAGCTCGTATGACCGATCTATGGGTAATGCTATGACCTTTCACACACGCACACCCAACTCCCCGCCCACGAGAGTCAGAGTAACGACCCGAAGCGCAGCGATACCGAAATAATTTCGGCCCTAGCAGGATTTGAACTGGGAACTGCGAGCACCACCGCAGTCCAGTACTCTACCAACCACGCCACCGAGTCGTGTGTGTGTGTGTGTGTGTGTGTGTGTGTGTGTGTGTGTGTGTGTGTGTGTGCGCGCGTGTGATTAAGGGCACAAATTATTTAATAAACAGCAATATACTGGGTATAGGATACACTTAATAATCTAAATCAAAAGCACTAATCATACCCTAATAGTACACACATTTTTTCATTTTATACCTTCCACGTGTGCACTCTCATCTTGTGCATTTAATCTGGCTGTCGCCTAATGATTTAAATCAACCGATTGCAGGCGTCCAACTCGTTGGTGGGTCGATACATAACACCAATTAATCTATTCGAGAAAAAAAATCTATTCTGCCACCAAAAGCCTTTCCTCGCCTTAGGGAAAGGCAAATTATTCAGCTGTTCGACTCTCGCACATTCAGTTGGGAAAAGACTGCCTCTGAGGCCACGCCCCTTTCCTCATCATAGCTCCACCCCTTATTCATTACACAGCTGTAAAGATGAACTTAACTTGTTGAAAATTCTAATTTGTACAGTAACGTTTATTTTTTACAATTCATAATACACACTTTCGTTTGGGTAGCATCGATTCCTCCCAATCAGAATATAGTTATTATTCGTGTGGGTGAAGCCTAACTGTCCGTGTAACATGCTGTTAGCTAAATATATGAATGTAGATATAACAGACCAGAAGAAAATTGTTAAAATAAATTACCAACAAAATTGCGTGATTTTATGTTTGCCCAAAGTACTGACTACATCATAGGGTTTATGGCAGTCGTGTAGTCTTACCCGTCATAAAGAAATAACAGTAAATACGAAGCCCGTAAGTCACCGCTCCGGAGACGACAGAGAGAAGACGGCGAAGATCCAAGTGCGACCCGGCAAACCTCAACTTGCAAACTTGCGCATAACTGCACTAACCAGCAGCTGTGCTGCGCAAATGGACAATAATGTATGCATATGCATATCTTCACATCTATTATCTAGTCTGTTTGTAAGACAAGAAGAGGAGCTGTTAGGCCTCGTACTATGTTTGCATACGAGTTCATGTATTCATATACTGTATCACACATTATGTTCTCGTATGTCAGAATACAGTTGAACGTAATGGCTGCACAAGGTGAGGATCTCATACTAGGGTGACCTCATCCTTCACCAAAAACATCACTCTGATCCTATAAACCTGGGTAGCCTGGGCGAATAGCAGTTATCAGTACCTGTATGTACGTATACACGCGTGCGTATATCGACATGTATCCATGTATGCATGCATATACCAGGAGAATAGTGAGTGATAAAGTCCGGGGTTAGGCTCCTGGATTGACTTGTAAAACAATTAGAATCCAAATTGCTTGCATTGTTCTTCGAGTGTCCTTCGTTTTAACTACTTGGTTCCGCACGACACCCAACCCATCCTCTCGTTTGAATACATGTCATTCTCCTTAAAATATACACACACACATACAAGAACACCCACCCACACACACAGAAAGAGAGTGAGAGAGAGAGACAAAGAGAGTGTGTGTGTGTGTGTGTGTGTGTGTGTGTGTGTGAGAGAGAGAGAGAGAGAGAGAGAGAGAGAGAGAGAGAGAGAGAGAGAGAGAGAGAGAGAGAGAGGGAGAGAATGAAGAGGAGCGAAGGGGGGGGGAAAGGGCAGAGATCAATTTCATACGAATTAGAAGACCTATCAGGACTACCTCATCATGAGCAGGTGCAGGACCTCTCTTGTTTGGTCCGATAAGTCACCATTTGCTAATTTTCTTCTTCAATGAAACTCATCTTTTATTAATTCTCCGTTTCCTCATTCACCAGTGACTCGAGTTCAACCCCGGAATGGACACAGAAATCGATACTGGTTGCAAAGTTTCCTACACATGCATGTTAGCAACTTGTCTGTCTCACCTGGTGTCTTCTTCAGACAACAAACACACAAAAAAGACAACCTAACATCTTAGTATTACATCCACAATCTCGCTTTACACCGAAGCCACGTGTGTGGCGGAAGAAAATACCCTAATGGACTACAGGCCTCCTACTTGGGTCCCCCTCCGTGGTACAGATTGTCCAATTTACATCGTTAAAAGCCCCAATAAGCTGACTCGTTAACTTGGACCCGGACGATCCACACGCGTTGGCTGCGTTCCAAGTCTTCTGGTTGGACCTGACAACAGATAATTCCGAAGAAAGGCACATGCAAAGAAGTGTCCTGAATTACCATTTACTAACGTAATGACCGTAAGGTTCGGAAGTTTCCGGAGTTTAGTTTTCTAAGACTACACTCTAAAATGCAGTCCAACAGTTGTAAAATGACACCGAACTTATGCTGGGCACTCCTCAAATAAGCCCGGAAATTTTGTTTTCACAAAATCTATTGCACCGCGAATATTAAGTCTACATACAACTTGGCTTCAGCAGAAATGTAATGACTGGTCTGTGATGGTCATGTCAGAAATATTGCTTGAGCCAAAATGGCTAAATTCGGTTTTCAGTTCCAGCGAGTCAAAAGAATGAAAATAACCCTTTAGTGTCCCAAATCGGCCCATTTATCGATTTTGTTTTCCCAAACGCCAGGCGATTTTAATCAATTTACAGAAATATCATGCCAGTGGAATATTACTAAAATATATCAAACACACACACACACACACGTACTATATATATATATATATATATATATATATATACTCGTACATATACACACATTCACATGCACTAACATATATACACACATATACATACAGTACACACACACACATATACACAGACATACACACACACACACACACACACACACGTACATACATGTTTACATACCTATATACACACATAAACCTGTGGATATACTCGTATATCGACACCGACTATCCCCCAAAGAGTGTACTAACCATAGGAATTTTCTCTTCTTGATGCCTGTGGCGGCGCAGGAGCAACAGCAGGAGCAGGAGCACCCCCACCCCACCCCACCCAGCCGCCTTTCCAAAGGCCGGACCTTAATTAGTATTTCCCCGGCGTGGAATTGCCTTGTCGATCCTCTAGGAACAAACGAACGAACGAGTTGCAGGCGAGGGGGGAGGAGGAGGAGGAGGAACAGGAAAAGGAGAAGAAGGTGATGGTGGAGGTGGAGGTGGAGGAGGAGGAGGAAGAGGAGAAGGAGGAAGAGCAGGAGGAGGAAGGAGGAGAGGGGACGGCAGCTACAGCCAACTACTGACTGTCACGCTGAGGCACAGTTTATCTAATAATACTAAAGTCCAATAATATTATTTTTATCTTTAATATTACGTACATTAGGTTTCTGTGCACATATAAACACGCTCTTCAGGTGTTTTACTTGAAAGAAATAATTAGTTATATGTATGTATGTCTGTATATGTATATACTGTATATGTATTATATATATATATATATATATATATATAATATATATATATATATATATATATATTTCAAGCAGAGGCAAGGATGTGCTTGCATATCAATGTAGGTGTAGGTGTATCTATGTGAACGCTTGTTTACCTAATTTTGTGTCCGTGTGCATATGTGAGTGTGATTTAATTATATTTTGGATCAGGTGCTGGACACGTGATCGACAATTATTACCTCCCGACTGGGAACTTATGATTTTTTAAAAATCGATTTATACACAATGATTCGATCTCACACACACACGAACGCGCGTGCGCGCACATACACACACGCACAAACTGGACGAAATGATAGTGTGTAAAATTATACACGAATTTAAAAGCAAACTAGACACTGCGAGATACAAAGACGGGATACACGAGCCTAGCTTTCCTTCCCGTAAGATACAACTAGGTAAATTCTCTCTCTCACACACACACACACACACACACACACACACACACACGTACACACACACACATGATACCATTAAGCCGATCAGAGTACATAACGACCGGTATAACAAGAACCCAATACCGACATTTGTGAACTTAATCAACAATAAGAAATAACAGTGTTGTATTACACACCTATTACTCAGATTACTGTTTTTTGTCTACTTTTTTGAATGCTTGTATCAACATCTTTTCACTGTCATAGTTGTATATTGTTATAATCTTGTAGGATGTATATTTTCAGCAGTAGTGCTGCTATACCCAATAAACCGTTGATTATTATTATTATTATTATTATCATATTATATTATTATTATTATTATTATCATTATGCCTTTTTTGGCTACCTCCCGTGTAAGGGGGAAAAAGCCTTTGGTATATGTATTATTATTACTATAATTATTACACACACACACACACACACACACACACACACACACACACACACACACACACACACATACACACACACACACACACACACACACACACACACACACAGTACCAGTAAATCTTCAAGCCCAAAACGGGGTTCGATCTCAATTTTGTGTCATCATGACCCATCGTCGCTAACAACTACACCAGTAAACCGTGTACGCGCGCGTATGAGAGATCATGCGGGTGTGAGCATGTGCGTACACGTGTATGCTTCAACGTGTGCTCTTTTCTGCGTGCGTGTACATGTATGCATGCCTGTAAAGGTACGTTTCCGTGCTTTTATATGCGTGCATATATGCATGCACGTGCGCGCGCATGTATGTGTATGCGGGTATGTGTGCACATGTGTGTGTGTGTACATGTTTGTATGTATATGTGTGTATATATGTATATATATATATATGTGTGTGTGTGTGTGTGTGTGTGTGTGTGTGTGTGTGTGTATGTGTGCGCGCGCGCGCGCGCCGTAGCGCGGGTCAGAACTTTTGCTCTTGACTGTACATCAGAAGCACAGTCAAACAGAAACCTACGAAGCAAAAATATTTGCATTCGCCATTCTGAACGTGTTGGTATTTGCTATTTACAAATTGAAAAACAGTATAGAATACATCATTACGCACACCTGGACTTATGGTGGTAAAACACTGCAAGCTGTACTGAGCTCTAGTTAAGCAATTAATTAGTAAAATGCATTTCCATAATGGATCACTTGTATGTAATCATACTTTTACTGTGCATAGTCTGCCTTCGTTTTCCAGATATATACAATTACACACCCACACACGCAAAAAATATACATCAAGTTATTCTATGCCATAAAATTAATATCATATTAAATTATGTGTACAGATACATGCAAATATATATGTATAGGTAGGTGAGTACACACGCGCGCGCACACACACACACACACACACAACACACTCACAAACATACAGCACACTCACAAACACACAACACACTCCATACAAATACACAACACATACATACGCACATACATACATACACACACATACGTATATATATATATATATATATTATTACGATTTGGAATGTTTATGCTTTCAAAGCATCAGAGGAAGAGGTCCAGGGGATCGTAACTGATTAACCCATTCCTCGTTGCCACACTCAGTAACAAAGATTAAAACAGTTTAGAGCTCCTGAGGTGACGCGAGTCTTCAAGTGAATCTAGGTCTCCGTATTTTTTTTTTTTTTTCCTTAAAGGAAACGACGACCAATCAGCATGATCTACGTCAGTTGAGCCGGCTTTGACTAGACAGGAGACGAGGGGGGGTGGATAAGGGAGAAGGAGGGGGTAACAAGGTAGTTTATTTGGGTAGCTCCATGGCGAGCACAAGTACTTTTACATGCACCAAATAACACAAGTAGTTAAAACAGCTCCTAATCACTAGGAGGGGTAGAGGAGGAGGAAGAGGAGGAAGAGGAAGAGGAAGAGGACGAGGAGGAGGAGGAGGAGGAGGAGGAAAGAGGAGGCCTGTGCGGTTTTCTTAGCCAATCCGGGGAGTAAGAATATATATACTGTATATATATACAAATATATATATATATGCATATATATACATATATACATATAAATATATATATATACATATATATACATATATACATACATATACATACATATACATATATATAAATATATATATATACATATATATATACATATATACATATACATATATATATATATACATATATTTATATATATATACATTATATATATATATAGACACACACATATATATATACACACACACACACACACATATATATATATATATATATATATATATATATATATATATATATATATCACTGTCCAGTAATGTCGTACACATTAGTGATTGCACTTAAAAACCCACTATTATTTGGATATAAGAAAAGAAGGAAATAACGAGTTTCCGTATATTTCGATCACTTGCTGTGATCCTCTTTAAGCGGATCGTATTCCGCGTGAAGAGGATCACAGCAAGTCATCGAAATATACGGAAACTCGTTATTTCCTTCTTTTCTTATATCCAAATAATAGTGGGTTTTTAAGTGCATATACATATATATATATATATTACATATATATATATATATATACATATATATATATATACTTATATGTATGGTTTTTGCCTACAAATCACATCAAGTATCACAAAAATAAACATGAACTTTCTTCAGAAAAAGCAGTTGGTGTCTGGTCCCGAATGTTCATCTTAGCTCTCCTGTCCAGCGGTTTCTTCACAGCTGCCTCTGGGCGAGACGTTTCCCGAAGTTTCTGCTGTTTTGCGCCCTCGAGAGTCTCAGACTCTTCCTCCTCTCCTCCTCTTCCGCCTCCTCCGCCGCCACCAACGCGTCCGCCTCTTCCCATAAGCCGCCGCAAGACGCCTCAGCTGGGCTTCCAAGTCTTGCTAGACTCCCCGATGCTGTGGTTTTGCCATCTGAACAGCTGGGAGACGCTGTTTCGGGATTCTCTTTAGTTGCTATTTGTGGGCCCGACCTTGGCCTTCTTTGGCGCTTGGACACCTTCCGTCTGGTCTGGTTTTGTGTTTCCTTGGTCGTGTGGCGCGTTGGTTCCAGTGTCTCTTCAGAGGAAGGGGGGGGGATGGGCGAGGAGAGTTGGAAGGAGGGGAGGGAGGAGGGGAGGGAGGAGGAGGCGAGGAAGGGGAGGTGGAGGGGGAGGGGTAGGAGGTGGAGGGGGATGGGTAGGAGGTGGAGGGGATGGGTAGGAGGTGGAGGGGATGGGGTAGGGAGGGGAGAGGAGGGGAGGAGTAGGGCGAGGGAGAAGAGGGAGGAGGAAGGGATGAAAAAGGGGATGAGGGAGGAAGAGAGGAAGTGGTTTGGAGAGAGGGAGAAGGAGTGTGAGAAAGGGAGAGGGAGGATAAGAAAGGGAGAGGGAAGACGAGAGAGGGAGAGAGAGGAGAACGTGAGAGGTATAGGTAGAGGTAGAAGTAGAGGGAGAAGTAGGAGAGGTAGAGAGAGAGGAAATTTCGAAATAGGTTGCTATCCAAACTTCCAAAAATTCAAGTGTAATTACCATGAATTTTAAATGAGCAGAAATTAAAGAAGGAGTGGCATCACAGACCGTCGCCCCTTTTCTGAGGTTCCTTCAAACAGAAAGGATTTGGTGAGAAGAGTAGTTGATATTTAACATGATCAGGGCACTGACCGCCCCTGTGCCACGCTAAAAATAGAATCTTGTCCTTTCTCTCTTTCTCCCCCCCCCCTCTCGCTTCAACAGACATACAGACACACACGCACGCGGGTACGAAGAGAGAGAGAGAGAGAGAGAGAGAGAGAGAGAGAGAGAGAGAGAGAGAGAGAGAGAGAGAGAGAGAGAGAGAGAGAGAGAGAGAGAGAGAGAGAGAGTGGGGGGGAGATAAAGCTGTATTAGCATATGAACAGGAGTTTCATAAACAAGTTTCCAGCGTCTACAAATGGAACAGACTAAACGAGCAGTCGTTTCCTGTTCTACGACTGTGTGCATCGCGTTTCTGGCGTTTACAAACAGTGCAGGTAAACAACCAAATGGCAGATTTCGGTACACATAGTTACATGTGCTCATATTCCTGCTGCCGCCAGGCAATTTTATTCATCTCAATGTAGCACGTCTGAGAGCAAAGGCATCAAACCCGTCCCAACTGACCCCTTCTCTACGTCACGACAGTGCCCTTCAGGATAGAAGCTCTAGTTAAATGTCAGCCTTCTATACAGTAAAGATGTGGCAACAGCGCTTTGGCCTCTGTTCACATAATTCACACAAATAAGATGAAAGAACTTCAACAAAATATATATAGTAGCTGAATGTAGCCAATTGGGTCTATGAAGCTTCATTTTTTTGTTTATGCATACAACTCTTAAAGCTGCATATCAATCGTGACAAATTTATCTGAAATAGAAATGTTTGTGTACCTCGTTCAGGTAACAACCTCGTCGACATGCAAACATTAACAGTATTACAAAACTAGATATCAAATCTAATTCCATGAAACCCGAGATAGAAAACGTATATATTTTCAGCAATATAGCTTAGAAAAATATTTCTACAAGGTTAAGAGTAATTATGAACAAAGTGCGGTCAAAAGCAGTCCAAGACTCAGAACTAGAAAAAGAACTCTAGAATGAGTCATCACAGCACACAAGGACGCACCAGAAACGTATGACATTTCCCTTTGTGGCACTGGCACTGGCAGTCTCCAGATAACCCTTCCCTCGGTGCCAACCTGGCCCTCATGATGCTTCCAAATACCAGGGAACAACATTCCTGAAGATATTGCCCGCAGCAGCCCGAGTCCACGCCGTACCCAGCCCGTATCTCGGATACACAGAATCTTACAGACATTCGTATCATCGACCGTGCTACGCCCATCTCGATCTTGTCCCTATCGCTTATCGCTATCTTGCACCTTTAAACCAGCTGCTGCCAGGTGGTCTTATTCAGCTGAAGTAAGGACCACTGTAGCGTTAGGGTTAGGAACCAGACTGTTGAGTTATGAGGACTACTGGGGACAAAATACTGTCACGTAAGACTCCAAGATGTAGTTGGAAATAACTAAGCAAACTACTTAGTCTTTGAATAATCCGAGCTTCCCGCAAGACGATTACATGTAATACATAATTACGTTTTAAAGATTCTATATAAGCCTAAGCAATATGATGTAATTGCAATAAACCCTCATCTTTAAGTATTGAGCTTTGTATCAATATTTGCTTTCTTATTCTGGATTCTGCTTCATGCTGGACCAAAAGGAAAACGGGCAATCCGTGCGGAGGGGACCAGTCGAATTCTTGGACCGAATCCGTCACTACTTGCCCAGGCGCTGTTGCTACATCATGGGAAACGGAACATAAAACAGAGAGGCGTGGCAACACTGTAGGCAGGTTCTGTTCCTTCAACATATGAAATATCTACGCCAGGAGACGTTTAGCTGCGTCTGATATTGTTATCTTCGTCCTACATGCTCGGACAGGTAGCATTCGTCGGTACCCTTTGGGGAATCGAACCTTGGCTTTCATGATTGCGAGGTGAGACTGATGACCAACATGTCCAATTTAACTCTTTCGCTGTGTCTCTTGAGCATTCCCCCCTTCCCTCAACGAGAAGTACGAGCAGGGAACAGAAACCAACATCATAATGTCGAAGGCCCCGCCCTTCGCTGGAACGTTCCTCTTCCTCCACAGACTCACAAAAACATTTAATTTCATTTTCTCCTTCCTCCCTCCCTCACCCCGTCTCTCTCTGCCTCGCTCCATCTCTCCCTCACTTTCCAAGCCTACATCTCTCACAGTTCCACTGTCTCTATTTGTCTCGTTTTACTTCTCTCTCAATCTACCATTCTCTGACTCGCTAATTCTTGCTACCTTACCCGCAACTTCTCTTCCTTCTTTCCTTTCTCCCTCCCTTCCACCTCCCCTCATCCTTCCCTCCCTTCCCCACATACAAACAAAAGCGCTCAACCGCATCGTGCTTCCGGTAGGTGCATTCACGTCACTCGGCCCATGGCGTGACGTCATCCGGTTCTGCGGATGCACCAGGTCCCCTTCCCCCACTCCCCCCACTTGACCCTTCATAACGGTTACACCCTCCATCGATTTAATTTTGTCTAAATTCCTTTGTCACGCGCAGGAGATGAGAACCATCCCACACTCCCACGCTTCAAATCCCAACATAATTCTGTCCTCCAACTTTCTCTCCACTTACTTTATACTCCTCGTTATGGTGACGCCCTTTCAGCTGAATAAAATCACCTGGCACCAAATAGAAATTGATGTGCGAAGTGCATTGCCATATACAATATACTAACCCTTCACCATCCATCCCTGACGATGACCGCCTGGCTATTCGAAACGTCACGACGCTCCTTCAGAGACAAAGGCGTGGGCGACTGCTGGCCCCCTTCCGTGACGCGAGTCGCTTTCCCATTTACTCAGTCTGTCGCCAAGATATTTCATTCATCTCTGCGCTGAGGCAAATAACTAAAGCGGGAGGTCTTCATTTTCGATCAGCTGGAAGGAGGCGATAACGCTTTCGTTTCATGTCGAATGCGAAGAATATCTGGGTTCCTCCTCTACTGAGGCGGTACCACGGAAATGGATCACTCCTAGGGGCACTAACACTACTGGGCAAAATACTATACTAGCAACGAAAAGAGGAGGAGGCTATTTCGCAACTGGAGGTCAAAAGTCTCGATTTTTTGTTGCAAGATAACTAAATGATACCTGCATTAGCGCTTAGAAAGCATACAAAACGTGTGAGAAAGTTAATTTTGTAATTTTGTCTGAGCCTTTACCTAAATATTACATATCTAAATAACAAACAGGAATCAACGATAGGCAGCTGCTAGTGCTGGTACTGCAAGATGAAAGTAGGGGAGAATAATCCATCTGACCCTTTAACTTCATCTGGTGATGCAGTCCCCAGGGGCCGGTGCCTGTTCTCTGGACCGACCCCGAGAAATTCATCAACCTTGATTATTTGCTCCCCACCTTTCCACACAAGGAGAGCTGACAACAAAAGGCTGCATCCCTCTTCCTCCCCTTCTTCCTCCTCTTCCCCTGGCTCTTCCCTCTCGTCCTGCTAACCACAGACACAGAAACAGTCCCACACTAATACAAGTTTAAGCTTTCTTTCCCGAGTATGTATGAAAGGTCGTGAGACACATTGCTAGACTGTGGGGTTGTAATTTTCCAGTTAGTGAAATTCGAGGCAGCATTTATGTTTTAAGAGTAAATTCAACATATGAAACTTAAAATAGCTACATAATCCTTCTTAGTTGGCCCCAAATTGCTTCTGGCAACATCTACGATGTCGGACCGTTTCTCGTTAAGAGCAGCGTATCTCATTTCTCTTTCCCCTTCTGGGTAACATAATACTAGTACGTTCCCCTAAATATGCATAAGAACCTCGTCATCCAATCTCTCCTCCAAAGGGGAAAATACATTGAGAGAGAACATGGTTTAAAAAGTTTTATTCTCTAAGCTCGCGATCACAAAAAATCGTCTCAACCTCAGTGACATTTCCGACGCGTCGTACGGTCTCCAAGCGACGATGTTTTTTTTCTTCTCTTGTTTCTTTTATGAATTCTTTAAGACGCAAGAAGATGTTTACTTTGTCTTATACAATTTTGATATGAAACTCGTTTACATTCGCCATTTGAGGTGTGCAAACACAACTTCACTTAATGAACAAGTGGTGTATGCTTCTGCACAATTAGACTCAGAAAAAAGAGGGTTTATATGCGAAACTCCCCAAAGGCAAAAGCATTTGGAATCTAACTGCATCGTACATTTGACCTTGATTGTACTCTTGACCTTAATACTATCGTGAAATTATCGGATTATCTCCATTCAATTTCATTAAGGAAACTAAGGAGTTTTCTCAAGTAAAAATAGGTTGTACACGTTATTCTATAGGATTCCTTGCTCACAAGACTCCATACTGGCGGAGCATTTTACTTAGAACCGTAAGCAGACACCAAGCTTTCATCAGGAGGCGTCTAGTAATAACAACTCTGAACACCTTTGCCCAGTGTACTTGAACATCAATAACAAGCCACCTAAGGCCCTCGATAAGACAGGAACTTGCTTGCTCAAGTGACAAGGTCTGACCTTTCACAGTGCTAAATACATCTTATCCAAGTTTACAATTTCTATTCTTCGTTTTTTGGGTGGGAGGGGCAGCAACGGTGGAGTATGAGGAACAATAGATAGTTGTGTTTATTGTAAAAAAAAAAAAAAAAAGAGGAACTGTGCCAGAAGATGAGCGGCTCAGACTCGTCGTTTTGTAGTTCTCGAGATTTTCCACATCGCTGATTCAAGAGACACCAACGGCAACCAGTAATCTCCAGCCCCGAAGACATTTAGCCCATTCGCTGTGTTTTAGGAACTCGATAGATTATTCTCGCTGTCGCCGGGTGATTTTATTTACCTGTGAAAACCCTTTAGAATTTTCCTGGGTATTGTTGAACAATCTAATTCAACTTAGGCTTGCAGACTTGGGAGAAAACAATATTTTGATTGAATTATCGAAATTCTATACTCCTAACATTTTTTTGCAGCTAACCATGTTATTATTTTCAGCTGTCTATGCTTGTGGCGATGGAGAGGTGCGAACTAAGAACAATGTGGGGTGGTCTCGATTGTGGGCAAATTCTGTCCAACGTTTTCCTTCAGCTGAATATGATCGTCTGATTTTTCCTTCAACAACATGAATACATGGCGTCGACGAAGAGCAGTTATCATCTTACTGTTCACACAATTCTACATTCACCGTTTATTTACTTGAATTTTTCTCCCGAAATAAATATAACTATAATAATAACGGTAACGATGATGATAATGTTAACAATAACAGTAACAACAATAGCTACGTTTAATATCACAATATGGATTCTATGACTACCATGCTCAGTCCATTATAATCTGGAGACCTGATGGAAGAATAGTTGTCACTCCTTGTACCAGTGAGTTCTTATTCCACGTGAGCTCGAATTTCTATTCGGCGCCTTCTCGAGTCTGCCAGTCTTCTCGTTCTACACGCCCTGGACTTCTTATTCCATGTACCCTCGAGCTTGGTTCAAATACGAAATTGTACCCCGAAGAGTTCTCTCTCCATGTGTATCCAAAAATTCTTATTCCATCTACCCTCGAGCTTGGTTCAAATACGAAATTGTACCCCGAAGAGTTCTCTCTCCATGTGTATCCAAAAATTCTTATTCCATCTACCCTCGAGCTTGGTTCAAATACGAAATTGTACCCCGAAGAGTCCTCTCTCCATGTATATCCATCCCCTAACCTTAGCTGTATCTGAAGCGAGTTTCTGGTCAAAGAAGGATTCCTGTGCCAGGTGTCCGCGAATCCAGGTGACGCGAATCCTCAAGTTCTCATTCCATGCGGCGCCAAGGACTATAGTGCCGCGTTCCAAGTGATGACGCAATCATGGGGATGGGGGGTGGGTGGGGGGGTGCAGCCCTGTACGAACGGGATGTGTTTACACGAGCGGAGGCGACGAGGAAGCCCACGGGAAGGGGAGGAGAGGAGAAGGTGGTGAGGGAGAGAAGGGGGAGGACATAGTACTGGGTCACCAAATGTTTCTGCCTTGGCTGACACGCGGCGGAACACACGGCGGACAAAAGAGTAATCAATGATACAAAAATAGTTACCTGATTCACCCGTGAACGAAGTCGCTTATGTTGGGTCCAACTCATTGTAACGATGGTTTAAGTGTGAAATGGTTTGGTTCTTAAAGTGAATTTAACAGATGCCGATCTAAAGTAACTAAATAATAATAACAATAATAATAATAATAATAAAACTCTTACGCAATGGCTGTCTCAATGTACAAGGTGGACTTAAAGGGATTCTTGCAAGTTAAATTGCAAATCAGCGGATCTTTCCACTTCATATACACTTGGAAGAAGTCGAAATGCACTAAGGCATCAAAATGACCTCTTGTGGTCTAAGAGCTTCTGAAAACCAGAAGCCCCTCTCCTGTGAAAAATTCAGTATTCACAAAACATCTTCCTTACGTCAAGTAACTCCCCATCTTGCTTGATCCTGCTACTTTGTTCCCTGACCCTCACTTCCCAATCCCATACGGACACCACAATAAGAGACAAAGGACCTTTCGAGGAGGGAAAAAAATGTTAGCTCCTGTCCTATACCCTTCTTTGCTCTTCCCTTTGATCTTTCTTCCTTCTCCTCATCTCCTTCCTCTTCCTTCTACTTCCTCCTCCTCCTCCTCTTTCTTCCTCCTCCTCCTCCTCTTTCTTCCTCCTCCTCCTCCTTCCTCCCCTCCTTCACCGCGCCTAGCCTAACAGGTGGTAAGCTCTGGAAGCGAGGTCCTTCACTCCTGGCACTGTAAGCCTTCGCCATGCTGGACGTGGCTGAGGAGTACCAACGTGAGGGAGGGGTTGACGTAGTACCTGGTACCGCTTCAGTGCCACGCGGACCACAAATGTCAACGTCCGAAGAGAAGGGTGGGGAGTGCAATGTGCGCAGGGTACTGGCACTAAAGGACTAGGAAGTTTCGGAAACGAAAATTGGTCTAATGACACTGTATGGGGAAAAAGAGGTTTGGGAAAAAAAAAGAGACTTCTTACCTTGGAGAGAGACTGGGGGAGGTTTCAGGAGCACATGGAATGCCGGATCCAACTTTGACGCGGTTACTAAGCACTTTTCGAAAACCGTAAAACCGGAGAAATAAACAAACAAACAAAAAAGGGGCAAAAACAAAAAAGAACACTGACACAATACACTGATTGACGTAGGTATATACAACTTCCACCAAGTATTCTGTATTGCAATCAGATACAAACACACCACAAGCAGCCTTTAGGCGCACTTTCTTCTTTAATCTCTTTTAAAAGAACACTGTCAATGCAGTCTGTTGCCGGTACGTGGGCAACCGTAAAGGGGCACTAATCTGTTTGAGATACACCGACTTATACACGAGACACCAAAATTGGTCCACTGAAGAGTGCGTGGAGAGGGTCGAGGGAGGAGGACCCCGAGGAAGAGCGAGTCTGGAGCGTAAACTGTGAGCGAACAGAGCGTACGTGTTGACTTCGCGCGGATTGCTAGTCGTTCTGGTTGTGTATTGATTCTCAGTGGTGGACGGGCGGCACGCGGTGGAGGCGAAGAGGTGGAATAGTTCCCGCTCTCGCCGCTAGAGGCGTTGTTACCTCCTCTCATGACCACGCAAACTCGGCTCCACTTCGGGGTGAATTTACGACCTAATTCGCCACCCTCCCCTACCCTAACTTCCTGAAAGAGGAGAAACCTGGGACCCTTCGGAAAGAGACGGGACTATGGGGTGACTTACCTATTCCACATAAAACCGGTTAACACGAAAACAAAATCTCACAGTGTCTGGCAACGCAAAGAGAGCGAAGGTGGCCAGCGCATGACACAGCTCAGCTGTTCGCCCCACCCCGCCCTCCCCTACCCCCACCCCGTGCTCCCCATCAACTAAATAATTATCCTAATAACAACTACTACCTTTCCCTGGTGCCTGTGGGTACGGTCTCTGTACAGAGCCCCGGCAGGTCGAACTTATGGGTGGGGTCCTTGCCCGGCCGGCAGAAGTCTCGACTTCGCTGTCGATCCTGTCGATGGAACGAGTGGCGCCAAATCGACCCGTTTCCATCTATGCGAGGCCTCACTCCTCATGAGGCTCCATGTGGTCCACATGAACCACATAGCTCTGGCTAGACTCATACATTCAGGTCAAAGACAATACAAACGTGTGGAAAATAAGAAGAGAAAGTGAATCAGAAGTAAATGAATAAAGCAGCTTCAGAAAGATCTATTTTTTTCGAGTTTACTCGGGAACAGGTTTAGGGGGCAGTTGATGGGTTGGGTGGAGGGTAACGATGAGGCCATAACAGATTGTAACGGGACTGAATTGTTACGGTACGTATATCGCGGGGGCTGTTGTAACGCGCGTTCCTGGAGCCACCCACACCATCGTCGCCGTCCAAGAGGTATTAAACTTACCAGGCCCACATGCACGCTTTCATGCACCACCCATATCCACAAACTACCACCACGTCACGAAGTTCATGAAAAGCAGGATTTGAATACATACAGCTCGACCCCGCCCAGAGTTAGCATACACACACAATTCTAGAACATTTCGAAGTTTCTGTGTACGTTCCCGACGTGGGCTAGCTAATAGGTGTGCACGAACACGCGCACGTGGACGCAGTCACACACAAGTGGATGGCATGAGGACAAACACATACGGAAACCCCGTAAAGGTAGAATCCACTTATGCACACGCGTATGGCACACGTGGCCAACTCCCTTCAATACAGAAACACAAGTACATATAAATGCATATACATGATAGTGTATAACAAAATATTCACACATGCACACTTATATACCTATGCAGGCGCACATGAATACACAAGTACACATATACAATTATGCACGCAATCATACACTCAGGCGAACATAAATCACTCGCGTACACGCTCGCACTCACACGCGCACACACGCGTGTACGCAGTCATGCACTCGCGCACCTATGTATATGTCCATGTGTATATCATGTATATACACACATATCATATACATACATATATGTACGTATACATAATACATATATCGTACATTACAAATAGTTCATATACTGTACAAGCTTGCCGATGTATCCAAACATCCCTCCCCACACATCTCCTTTGAATGAGATAACTATTGAGTTGTTCAGGTCACCAATGGGAGAAGGGGACGAAGTTGAGAGATCTCTTGGTTTGGGACAGGAGGGCATCAGAAAGTCATGCGAACAAGTTGGGAAAGACCAGTGATGTCTGAAGGGTGTAAATATATATATATATATATATATATATATATATATATATATATATATATATATTGTAAAGGCACTAAACCCTTAACGTAGCTTCCACGGGTTACCAACCCGGAGTACATGTACATCAGGAGTACATTTGCACTTCCCAAGGGTTACATAGGTGCCCGAGAAAAAAACAAAACAATATTGTACAATACATAGTATCCTACAGGCAGTTAGAAATACTTTATCAATTTACTAAGTTCAGTTTACTAGAGTTATCAATTCCAAAGTCCCTATAGGTGTACATTTCATTATAATATAAATTTAATACGATTTCTTTTTCTTTCTCTTTAGCTCTATATTGGAACCTTTCAGAGTGCTCAAGAAGCAAAGAGGAACAAAAGAGATGTCCTACAAAGTGATATAGCCCAAGAATCCATGCATGAATTAAAATTTACGTACGTCAAAGAAATTCTAAAATATCTCTCCATGAGCTCTCCCTCTCCTAACAAAAATAAGCAAATTAAAAATCTCAATTTAGAATTCTAGCGACGCAAGAAGCCCTGATGACTGATAATTACAAAATTGCCTTCTTCGGCACTTTCGCAAACGCGCCATCGAAGAATTTTCTTCCTTGGCCTAATTCGGCTTCACGAGTGCTGGCGACAAAGTCCAGCGGTTTCGGGAACATCAAGTTGAATGTGGGCCTTCACTTTTCACTCTATGAAAATGACCCATTCGTGACTGTTGTCCCGTGACATGCGATTTCATTCAGCTCGGGGAGGCGGGGAGTAGGAGACCTCCATAGATGGCGGAAAGCGTACAGGAGTTTTGTAGGAAATTTATCTTTTTATATGCTTGTTTGATTATTCACAAAAACAGACGTACACACACACACACACACACGCAATGAATGCATTCAGGCTTTCACACACACACACACACACACACACACACACACACACACACACACATACACATGAATGCATTCAGGCTTTCACACACACACACACACGCACACACAAAGTGAAAAATACCAAGTAAAAACAGGTATCTCTATTCATTTATGTACTCGATGTCCATTTATTAGCCTACTGTTTTATTTATGCATTTACTTACCTTTGATATAGTTGTGTGGGCTGGCCAATTCTGTTGAATCCAAATGACCAGTCACACATTTGTCTACTCATTTACCAGCCAATTAGTTAATTCATGTTTGTTTACTCGATTGCGTTTGTGGTTTTGTGTGGGTTAATTACAAATGTACCATTTGGATGGCCATTTTTTAACAATGAACTTCTACCCATTGATGATAAATTCGACACTGTTTATCATGTGACTAAAGAGCAAGCTTAAGTTCAGCCTAAGCTGAGCGTATGGATAGACGGCCACAGCTGTGCAGTCAATGAGGTTTATCGATATACATGACGTTATCTTGGGCAAAGCTCTTGAACACGGTTACCTATTCTCGGCTGATCGAAACCCTCTCATGTTCCCAAGTTCAACCTCTGAACTTGCATGAAATTAAACAGGATTACAAACCCCCCCACCCCAAATGATGGGTGGAATGGTGGGTGGAGGGATAGATAGGTGGAGGGTGATGGGGAGTGACGGAGGGTTGAGAGGGTACAGAAAGAAAACAAGGTCGGTGGGGTGTATGTGTGGCACCGGGGGTAGACGGTCCGGGGGTAGGTGTGCCTGGGGTAGACGGGGTGGGGGAGATCGACCTGGGGTAGACGGCGTGGGGGAAGAGCCATGGGTGGGATCCGGAGGAAGAGGGAGGAGTGGAGAGGGATTAGAATGATTGGAGGGGGTGTGGTGTAATGGGGATGGGCGTAGGAAGTGATTACGGGGGCGTGGGGAGCCGTGACTTGACCACACAAGTCAAGTGCAACGGTGGTGATGATGACCCACTTTCGAGATAATGGGGGCAGAGGAGGTAACGCGCCCTCTCGTTCGCTGCTGCTGCTGGGGAGTGTGAGTCACTGGATGAGGTCAGAATATGCAGACGTAGTGTAACAGTGTCGTAACAATGATGTTCGTTGGTGTCACAAGTTTCGCTAACTGGAAACTATTTACTTCGCGGCGGCTGGGAATGATGATCGTGCCTTTCTATATGCATGTCTACGAAGGAAAATATTGTTCTCTGTGTTGTATTAATGTGGGACTATTTCTATGTTATCATCTTATAGTAGGAGGGGAGGAACAGCCAGTGGTTGTCACTGCTTGTATGAAAAGATGAAAGGAAAATAGGCAGGACAAAGATCCCGGTCCGGGATGGGGACGATATACCAGCCCCTCGGGGTTGCACCTCCAAATGAAGGCGAAAGTGTTGACTTGTCTTGAAGACGGGGGGGTGGGGAGATTTTCTCTCTGATGTCTGCTTTCCAGGACTACAGGTCATTCGTCCACGGTTTCATGACTCGTACTCATACAAGCCCATTTTATAGCACATAAACACGCACGCACGAACACGCACACGGACACACGCACACATACACGAACACGCACACACACACACACACACACACACACACACACACACACACACACACACACACACACACACACACACACACACACACACACACACACACACACACACACACACACGACTCGGTGGGGTGGATGGTAGAGTCCCTGACTGTCACTACGGCGGTCCGGGTTCGAATCCTGCCCAGGGCTGAAATAATTTCAGTATCACTGCTTTTCGAGTCGTTACTCCAACTCTCGTGGGCGGGGAGTTGTGTGCGTGTGTGTAAGTGTTAGGTCACAGCATTACCTATAGATCGGTCATGCGAGCTCTGAGCTTTCTTCCGGGAGGGAAATAGCTGTCGGTCACGAGTCCAACACGTGTTCCAAAGACCAAGGTGAGTCACACACATTCACATGCATACACATACACACTCACGCACACATACACACATAATGAAACATATACACGCATAGGAACACAAGAGGATAGGTTTCAATACTTGTGTATTCGATTACAAATGAATGCTCACGCAACTGACCACTTATGATGATATCTCTCTCTTTCTCTCTCTCTCCCTCTCACACCTCTCTCTCTCTCACACTTTCCTCTCTCACACCTTCCTCTCTCACATTTTCCTCTCTCACACCTCCCTCTCTCACACTTCCCTCTCTCACACCTCCCTCTCTTACACCTTCCTCTCTCACACCCTCCTCTCTTACACCTCCCTCTCTCACACCTTCCTCTCTCACACCTCCCTCTCTCACACCTCTCTCTCTCTCACACACTTTCCTCTCTCACACCTACCTCTTTCACACCTTCCTTTTTCACATTTCTCTCTCTAATACCTCCCTCTCCCACTTCCCCCACCTTTTCTCCTTTTGCTCTGCCTTCTATCTTTCTCCCTTTCTTTCTCTTTCCTATCTTTCTTCCCCCCTTTCTCTCTGTCCTAACTTTCTCTCCTTTTATCTTTACTTTATTTTCTGCCTCTCACATCTTTCTGTCTCTCTCACTTCTTTATTTCTGTCTCTGCCATTCATTTCATTCTGTCACTCATCTCTTTCTCTCTCACTTATTTGGCTAACAATTTATCATCTTTCTCTGTCTCTCTTGTTCATTTCTTTGCCTCTCACTTTCCTCTATTTCTCCGTCACTTACTTACCTCTTCCTCTCTCTCTCTCTCTCTCTCTCTCTCCCATTCTCACACACACACACACACACACACACACACACACACACACACACACGCTCACACGTTCACGCACGCACATGCATACACGCATGTACATACACACACATGCACACACACACACGTTCACGCACGCACATCCACACACGCATGTACATACACACACATGCACACACACACGCACACATGCACACACACACGCACACATGCACACACACATACACACACACAGGCGCATGTACACACACACACAAACACACACACACACACACACACGCGCACACCTACGCACACACACGTACACATATGTACACACGTATACACACGCGGGTGGGCGTATGTACGAGTCTACACGCATGCAAAAAATATTATGAAATGTGAACATCCATAAATAATCATGCAAATGCATGGACCTAGTAAGAGCGTGGTGCCGGGGCGGGGGTGCATAAAAAGAAAGACAATATTCCTCGACCTTCCATAAAAAAAGGATGTAGATGATGTTAATACATCACAATTAAGCACAGTCAAGCCTGAACACGACCAAGTTAATGTTAATTTTAATGAACTTGTGTAGGAGGCACACCAGGGAGGGAGTCCAGTTTTTCAGTCGCTTATTCCATTTGCCACCTGGCGATTTTATTCTTCTGGGGTTATGTGTTAACTAACTAGTTATTTCATTTGTTCGTTGTAGTTCGCTGTTTGGGTGTTTGGTTATTTCTTTATTTCTATCTATACCTTATTATTTATCTTTTTTTTTTTTGTCTGCATCATAATCCTACTTTTTCTGAACCAAGGTCACCTATCAACTTGCCCTGTCACACATACCCGGTGTAAGAACAAAATGAAACGGGAGGAGACGGGAGGAGACGGGAGGAGATACGCGACAGTTTCATCTGACGGAGATCGTCACGTCACTCGAAAGAAACTTTGCCGAAATGAGACCTCTTGGCACATAGGTTCATCACGGTGGAGGAGGAGGAGGAGGAGGAGGAGGAGGAGGAGGAGGAGGAGGAGGAGGAGGAGGGCTGGGGAGATCGGGGTTTCCCTTTTGAAAAAAAAAAAAAAAAGAGAGAGAGAGAGAGAGAATGGGAGAGAGAGGGAGAGAGAGAGAGAGAGAGAATGGGAGAGAGAGAGAGAGAATGGGAGAGAGAGAGAGAGAGATAGGGAGAGAGAGAGAGAGAAAGATAGGGAGAGAGAGAGAGAGAAAGAGAGTGAGAGAAAGAGAGAAAGAGAGAGAGAGAAAGAGAGTGAGAGAAAGAGAGAAAGAGAGAACGAGGAGCTCTTTCGAGAGACGCTTAGCCATGGTCATAGTCGCCGCGTTTACCTAACGTGTTCGGATAGCCAGGGCCAAGTGGCGGTCACCGGGGGCTTTTGAGGACCGAACCGGGGTCTTTGTACTCACGAGGCAAAAATGAAACCGAACGAGCCATTACAACGCACGCGCGCGCACACACACACACACACACACAATATTTAACTTTGTGCGGCGTCATCTAGACAGTACTACATTCACTTTGAAGAATATTTTTTCTCTTCTTTTTCCAACTAGTTCAAATCTAATCATTTATTCTGGGAGATAGGAGTAGCGGGGAGGGGAAGAGAGAAAGAGGAAAGGGGAAAGTGGGGAAAGGAGGGGGAAGGGGAAGGAGAAGGGGAAGAAGAAGGGGATGGAGAAGGTGAAGAAGAAGGGGAAGGAGAAGGGGAAGAAGAAGGGGAAGAAGAAGGGGAAGGAGAAGGGGAAGGTGGTGTGGTTGAGGTAAGAAGAGAGGGGTAGAGGGGAGGGGAAGAGGGGAAGGGAAATAAAAGGAGGAGGAGAAACAGAGGAGAGGGATAAGCAGAAGGGGAGGGAAAGGAAAGAGAGGAGAGGGAAGAGGGGAGGAGCAATGGGCAGAAGTGAGAAGCGAGGGAAAGTAGAGTAGGAGCAAGTGGAGGGGAAAGGGAAGAGGGGAAGAAAAGAGAGGAAGTGAAGAGGAGAGGTGAGAAGGTAAGAGAAGGGAAGAAGTATAGAGGGGAAACGAGAGAAAAGGAAGAAGAGAGTAAATAGGAGGTGAATGAAGGGAAGGGGAGGTGGAGCGGGTGACGGGAGGCGGGAAGGGAGGAGACGAAGGATGGGGGTGGATTATAAGAATATAGGAAGAAGCCCCCCCCACACCCCCTGTTCTGCAACATCACACCTGCAACAATCAAATTCAACGAGAGAGAGAGACGCAAGGCGACGCTCGCTGCAACATTGAGTCTCCCTGACAAGAGACGTTCTTCATTATTCAGGATCCGATCTGCAACTTGCAAGCTCTGCAACCACTAATCTCTATAACGATCGCACTCTGCAACATTCACTCCGACGCTCTGGTTCTAGAATGATTCCTCTGTAACATTCATCATTTTTTTCATAATTTACCCCCTCCGCCATTTTTTTTATTACTTTTTTTTTTTTTATTTACTTGGTAAAGTAAGGACCTCACGCCAGCAGGATTTTTGTTAAGACTGAAACACTCACTTTTGGCCTATGCACGCGGATATGCAAAAGCGCACGCATGCAACCTACTCGCACACGCACGTAGTACACACACACGCGCGCGCGCGCGTGTGTTGATTCACCTTAGTCTTTGAATCACGTGCTGGACCAGTGAACGACAGCTATTTCCCTCCCGGAAGAGAGCTCAGAGCTCGTATTACCGATCTATGGGCAATGCTGTGATCTTACACGCACACACACCCCCAACTCCCCGCCCGCGAGAGTTGTGTGTGTGTGTGTGTGTGTGTGTGTGTGTGTGTGTGTGTGTGTGTGCGTGTGTGTGTGTGCGCGCGTGTGTGTATGCGCGCGTGTGTGTGTGCGCGCGTATGCCATGCATGCCTGCGTACAATTACACGTGAACACCATCGTGTACATCTAACCCCGCTCGTTTACATCGGCGGCGCGTTGAGGGAATTCATAATTCCAAGGCCATGAGTCACCGGGAGTTTTCTTCCATTAATTCGATCCTGACTAACGCTTTTCGTCTGGACTCTTTCCTCCCCTTATGACAACTCTGTTCTCTCCTCTCCTCTCTTCTCTTCTCTCCTTTTCTCGCCTCTCTCTCTCTCTCTTTCTCTCTCTCTTTCCTCTCTCTATCTCTATCTGAACATCTATCTGCCGTTAACTGAATTTAATTATATGAAATGGAGCCCAAGCAGTATCCTCCTGTGCAGGACACCTTGGTCGAACAACAACAATTAGAACCCAACATTTGGTCGCCTGGCGAGCTTTTCGAAACCGTGGTGGCTTGTCTGCTTGTTGACTCCATAACTTTTTTTTTTCTTGGGACATCTAAGTTCACTTAGGAAACATGGTGGTTCTTAATTAGGACTGAAATAGTAAAAACAATCTATCGCTGGTTCAAAACGCTTGCTTGCAATCCCTCCCTCTCTCACTTCCTTATATCCCTCCTTTCTCCCCATCCCACCCTCCTTCCCTCTCTCCCTCCTTTCCCCCCTCACTCTCACTCTCCCACTCTCTCCCTCCCCCCTCTATCTCCCTCCTTTCCCCTCTCCTTCTCACTCTCCCCCTCTCCTTCTCACTCCACCCCCTCTCCTTCTCACTCAACCCCCCTCGCTCTCTCTCTCTCTCTCTCTCTCTCTCTCTCTCTTCCATCCCTCTTTCTTTTTAGTACATTTCCCCTCCCAGGTTCCCACCTCCCTCCTCAAGCATCAGACGCCTTTGGGCTGTTGTTGTTGTTGTTGTGGGCCGCCCCTTGCTGCCCGTGCGTGCGCCCCGAAATCCACTCTTGATCCACTTGATCCACTCGGGGTCAGCGGCCCATGCAGAGGCGGCCGAACTTTCAACTCTGCAGATTTCTTTTTCTTTGTTATTTCAACCGTGCCCATTCTCTCTCTCATGCGGACTAAGGCGACGACGACCGCCCAAAGGGAATGGGGGAAGAGGGGGGGGGGCGTCGGAGAGGTGCAAACCTCGCATGGGGGGGCAAAAAGAGGGTGAGGACTCCCCTCGCCCCTCCCCTGCCCGGCCACTTCGTCATGCGAGTGACCGCAAACAGGTTGAAAATATACATATAATGATGACGATGAACAAATGAGCGAGGTAAGGTCCATTAGATGGAATCATTAGAATTGCCTCTCCCACTGAGGAGGATACATAAATCTCACGCCACCCACCCCAACGAGTTTAACATTCCATTCTGGCCAAGTTTCAAAGAGTTTAGTTCAGAGGAAAGAAATCCATGAGGTCCCTAAGTTCTACAAACCGGTCAGATTCAACCAATTCACCGAAAGAAGAGGCGGCAGATTTTTTTCCTTTGTAGTTGCAACCAAGATGTTTCAATCGATTCAAGTTAACCTTGGCATCAAGGAGAAGTCTTTGATGAGGAGTAGAAGGAGGAAAAGCGGGAGGAGGAAAGTAGGAAGAGGGGAGGAAAATAAGAGCAGGAGGAGGAGGGGGGAGGAGGAGGAGGAGGAGGAGGAACGGAAGGAGGAAAAGGGGGAAAAGGGGGAAGAGGAAAGTAGGAAGAGGGGAGGAAAATAGGAAGGAGCAGGAGGAGGAGGGAGGAGGAGGAGGAGGAGGAGGAGGAGGAGGATGAGGAGGAGGAGGAGGAGGAACGGAAGGAGGAAAAGGGGGAAAAGGGGGAAAAGGGGGAAAAGGGGGAAGAGGAGGAGGAGGAGGAGGAGGAGGAGGAGGAAAAGGGGAGGGGAAGGAGGAGAGGAGAAGGATAAGGAGGATGAGGAGGAGGGGAGGAGAAGCATGAAGATGAGCGGGAGGAGGAGAAGGAGGACGAGGAGGAGGAGGAGAAGAGAAGGAGGAGGAAAAGGAGGAGAAGGAAAAGTAGGAGGGGAAGGAGGGTAGGGAGAGGAGGAGGAGGAGGGTAGGTAGAGGAGGAGGAGGAGGGTAGGTAGAGGATTAGGAGGAGGGTAGGGAGAGGAGGAGGAGGAGGGGGAGGAGGGTAGGGAGAGAAGGAGGGTAGGAAGAGGATTAGGAGGATTAGGAGAATTAGGATTAGGATTAGGAGGAGGAGGAGAAGGAGGAGAAGGAGGAGGAGGAGGAGGAGGAGGAGGAGGAGGAGGAGGAGGAGGAGAAGGAGGAGGGTCCTGACCCTGAACTGGAAGAGGCTCTTCATTATGTCCGGTAAAGGTCTTTACTATTTGTCCAACTGCTCAGTTTTCGTTAAAGATAAAGGCGGTGGGGTAGGAAGGGGAGGGGGAGGGGGAGGAGGAGGAGAAAGAGGAAAAAGGGAACGAGAAAATGAGATGAAATGGAAAAAAACAGAGAAAATAAGAAAAAGAGAATGAAACAGAAAAAGAAAGAATGAAGGAGAAAATGTAGATCAGAAAATACGGGAAAAAGTATTGGAGAACAAACAAGGAGAAAAAGGACGAAAGGGTGAAATAAAGGATAAAAAGAAAAAGAGAGAACAGGAAAATAGACAAAGAAAGAAAAAATGAAAATGGAACTAAAAAAAGAAGAAACAAAAAGAGAAAAAAGAAAAAAGAAAGAATAGCAAACGTAAAAAAACAAACAAGAAAAAGAAAATAGAAGAGAAGTGGAGAAAATTAGGAAAAAAAAAAAGAATAACAATGATCAGAAAAATGAAGAGAAATATAAGGAGAAAAAGGAGAGAGGATGGTACAAAGGAGAACACCAAGAGAAGTGAGAAAAGGAAGACTAAAAGAGAGAAAAGGAGGACAAACGAAAGACAGAAACGGCGCGGAGGACGGGTTCACGAAAGAAGAAATTAAGAGAAGAAAAAGAAATTAATTTTGCGTTTGGCAGCCAATCCAGCGCGCACGGCCTAAAGTCATTTTTGACCAATTTCACACACGAAGCCATCTTTGATGACACCTTAACTAGAATTTACACTGGAGACTTGGGTAAAATCCAGAGTGATAATAAAGGCGCCTTTTTACTGTTTAAGGACCAGGCGCACAGCCTTATGAAAAACTCATTTTTGTATAAAAAAAAATTGAACAAAAAATACTAACTCTTGCGACGAGTATTTTTTAGACTTCAGAAATTGCGATGCGTGTCGTGTATTACATATCAGGGAGCATTATGCTTGGGTATGTCGGGAAATATAAATAATATTACGGTCCTGGACACAATGAAATATATTTTGATGCAAGGCTGAGCACTTTCAGAGGCAATCTAGCATCGTTTAATGATATGAAATTATAACTCTCGTTATGACAATACAACGATGAGACTGTTATACACTGTTGCGTCGAGTCAACTCTAACAAGAGGACCTATTGTACGTATTCATGTGACAAATACCAGACATTTTCAATGGACTGTGGGTAAGGACCCCTGGAGACCCCTCACATGAAACGTATTACCAATGACCCAGACCCCGTTCAGGCCTGACTTCCGCCTCTATAACAGAATAAAATCATCCAGTAATGCCACAACAGATCCTGTAAATGTTACCCTTTTGGTGTATATATTAAATGATATGTTTCTTCTGGGCTCAATCAGGCAATTTCATTCAGTTGAAGGAAATCTTTACAGAAGTCGATTACATTTTTGGTTAATTTAGTTGATTATATTTTTTTTCGCAAGTCTTATTTATCATGATAGGATGGCTCGACTTCTGCAAGACCTCCTACCTCGAAGATACTAATCCATGACAATAAACTAAGACTAAATCAAGTTAGTAAGCCTTGACCAAGTAGGTCTTGACCAAATTGGCTCGAGCATGCAATTAGGAGAGCATTTGCAGGCGCTTAGTGGAAGAAACCCCGACCGTCCCACTAACAAGACAAGGGGTCGCATTTGCATTTCGCTAAAAATGGCCGAGAAATGCACATGAGCGCCTTCCGCATCGCGAGGCACGTTTTCCTGACCCACAGTTATTTCATCCCTCGCCAAGGACTATGCATGGTTATCGGAAATTATATATATCTTTTCTATAAATAACAGTACTAATTACTGCCGCAAGTTTGTGAAATCTCGCAGCCCTACAGGGACCGGCAACGGTTCTCGGACTCTCCCACAGCTCTGGGAAGAAATTCTTTGACTCGTGCTTGTGCTGCATTATTGTAGGATTGTTTCCATGTGACTGGCTTCCAGCACTAGTATGCGGGAAGCATTCGCGGGTTGTCAGGGCTCTTTGTAAAATACACAGAAGACACACCATTTGATATATGACTTTGGATTTTTCCGGAGACAGAGTGTTAGTCCTTCGAGGGAGCATCTTTAGATGAAGGTGAAGATGTTGACCGATGTTGAAGTTAGATGATAGGAAGGTGATTCTATCCGACGTCCGTCTTGCAGGACCAGCACATGAAGATAATCGATATTGGTCTCATTACGTGTGTACATATTACATATATATATATATATATATATATATATATATATATATATATATATATATTATATATATATATATTATATATATATATATATATATATAAATATATATGGAAAGGAGGTGAGGTAAACACAGAACAGTTGGAGTGGAGTTTATATTTACTGACGTCGTTTCGTCCTTACCAGAAAGTCCTCAGAGTACACTGAGGATGTCCTGGTAAGGACGAAACATCAGTGAATAAAAATCCATTAGTCCTCTCTGTCTACCTCACCTTTCCACTCATTTGTATTCCCTACTTCAATATATATATATATATATATATATATATATTATATATATATATATATATATATATATATATATATTGTGTGGGTGTGTAGGTGTGGGTATGTGGATGTGGTGTGGGTGTGGATGCGTGCGCGTTTATCTGCTCATACACCAACACACATGCTTATGGATACAGTGTATAGCAAGCATACATTGCATGCGAACAAAGAAAGGGAAGTCTTTCCTCCCTTTACGAGGTTATGAATAACTGAGAACCTAATCCCATTTCCACGAAAGAATGCGCTTAACTTGACTTGACTGCCGTCTGGGTCATGAAATATAGGTTACCTACCGGGGCTTTTTCCGTCCACAGACGACACAATCCCCATTGGTATCAAGGGGTTGCGGTTAACCAACAGTTGGGTAACCATTCTGCCAACACAGACCTACGACGTACTGGCGATTTAGTCTGACCAACATTCCTAGTTGCCAAGAATAATATATAAATAAGATTATCAAAGAGAGTAGTGACAACTTTCTAACCGAGTCAATAAAACAGTTGCCACGTGCTTCCTCTTCAAAGGGGGATGAAAATTAACAGTACAACCATAGCACGAGTTAGTCATATATGATAGTTTCCAGACAACTTTTTAGTTGTTTGATTTTATAACTACGCAACCATTAAGTAACAAGGGAATTCTGGGTCATACTGCATGCATGGTTCTTCATTCGGTCGACCTGAGGGCAAAGGAGTTCAGGCAATTAATGCTTCTGATTGAGTGAGATAGCTTCTTCGCTGCTCGGGGAGCTCAATGGTTAATTAGAATACCACAATCACTTCACTATGGATGGGAATACCATGAAGGCAAAGGAAATAATGTGGCTAGAATAATAATGATAAGAAAATACCACTTAGCACAAAAGGAATCAAACTTTGCTTCATTACTGTGGAAGTCGAAAAAAAACTTAGCTCAGCAGGCTTACGCAAACCTGGAGATGAAAAATGATTACAAATGAATACCGTAATCTCCTACGTCTGCCACACGGGCTCTATTTATGGATCACACGCAGTCACATGACATGATGAAAGGAAGATGTGCGACTGTGCAACCCCTGCCAAGTTTAACTTGGTAGATTTATGAGCTCAATATTATGATCATCAACTCACATTTTCGACTTTCCTTTTCCTAAAGTCGTGGGTATGCGTGCGTACGTGCGCGTGTTTGAGAGAGAGAGAGAGAGAGAGAGAGAGAGAGAGAGAGAGAGAGAGAGAGAGAGAGAGAGAGAGAGAGAGAGAGAGAGAGAGAGAGAGAGAGAGAGAGAGAGAGAGAAATAGATTCAATTTGGAAGTAGGTAGAAACAACTTTGCCAACCGTGTAGTTAATGAATGGAATAAACTTCCTGCACAGGTAGTGCAATGTAGTTCAGTTCGAAGCTTTAAGAATCAGTTAGATAAATACCTAAGTAAGATGCTGTAATGATTATAATTTATCTTATATTATTTACTTTTGTTTTATCATCATTTGTATGTCTGATTTTCATTTATTATTAGTTATATGTCAATTTGTTATTATTTTTTTATTTACCTGTTTGTTTATTATTTAACTATACCTATGCATTTATTTGTTATTTACATTATTATAGTTTTTATTTATTGTTTTATTATTAATATGATTTTTTTTTTCGCATCCGACCTAGATATGGATCAAAAGGTCTCCTGTCGGCATGCTCCGCCTTTGTAATCCTTTGTAAGAGAGAGAGAGAGAGAGAGAGAGATGGAGAGGAAGAGGAAGATGGAGAGGAAGAGGGAGATGGCGAGGGAGATGAAGAGGGAAAGTAAGAGGGAGAGGAGAGAGAGAGAGAGAGAGAGAGAGAGAGAGAGAGAGAGAGAGAGAGAGAGAGAGAGAGAGAGAGGAGAGAGAGGGAGAGAAAGAGAAAGAGGAGAAAGGGAGAGAGAGAAAGAGGAGATAAATATATAGATAGATAGATAGATAGAGAGAGGGGGGGATGAGAGGGAGAGTGTGTGCGTGTGTATGTGTGTGTGCGTGTGTATGTGTGTGTGTGTGTGTGTGTGTGTGTGTGTGAGAGAGAGAGAGAGAGAGAGAGATATGAACAATCTTTTTCTCCCTTCAGAATGTGGATGCACACTGTAAAACGACACAATTCTTACGGATTAGTCTGTTATAATCCCGAGTTCCTGAACCGTGAGGAATAATAGTATAACTAATGGCACGTTACAGTCTTACACACATGGGATCAGTGTCTATAAATTCTCTTGAATCCACTGTCGACTAGTGAATAAGATATTTCGAGTCATTATAAGAACATAAATGGAGTGAGCATCTTCGACGAATGACATCTCATATCAGCAACTTTTCCTGAAAAGATCTGAAGCTTCTAGAGCATTTTGAACACTCGCAATGTCATTTTCAGAAGAAGACTCTAGATGCATACAGACGCAATTTTGAATTTATTCATTGGCAAGTTTTGGCCATTTTCTAATTATTTTTGTTTAATTTGCAAAAGTTACCTTACAATGTCACAGCAATATTTCTAAGGTTCATCACAAGCTCTGTGCAATTCTGCTTTTTATTAGTTTCATTATTATAGTCTCTTCCTACCTCGTCATTAGATGAGCATTTTTTTTAACCCATCATGAACTTCTGATACAAAATTAAAAAATTTTGTCTGATTTTTTTTTTACATATTCAAGAAAGTTACCTAACTGAAAACTAAATATCACATTGGAAAATATATCACGAACTAGGCAAGGAAAAAATGATAATTTTGATCTTGTGAGAAATCTAGCGCGGGTCAAAACTTTTGTTCGTGACTGTACATCATGGAGGTCTTTCTACTACTGCTACTATCACCATTACCAATACCACTCTAACTACTACCATTACCACCATGACTAATATTATTACTAATACCATTACTACTGTTGCTGCTGTTTCTAGCACTCCCACTACTATTCCTACTCCTATTACTACTAATACTACTGACAAATTGAAATGGCCGGAAGTGAAACACGTATTTCCTTTGTAATGTAGCTTTGTCACGGAAGCGGCGGCAGCTGAGCGCACGCCTCCCCTCGGGGTTCGAGTCCAAAACAAAGTAAATTAATCGCAAGAGTCCGAGACCAGAGGCGAAACCCGAGGCTTCCAAGGACAACATAGTGATATCAGATTGATTCAATCCCAATTCTGAAGTGTGTGTCAATGTCATGTGCGCCTTACATGATATGGACATTGTTTCTACTTTATTTGGATCAACCGAATCTATGTTTACTTCTGAGAATTACTCCAAAGCCCACCAGAACCATAGTTAGGCATTAATGCATATGGAATTATATTACCCAACGGGAGATGCTCCTACGTAATCCTGGCATACTATGGGTTGAGGCTTTGGGTCACTTGCGCGAGTCCCGACCTGATTAAGTAGTAGACACAGTGACTACAGCACACTCGCTTTCTAGAAATTATGTATATATCGAGTGACCAGCGCAAATTAAGGCCTTCCTTATTTACTTTGAGACTATAATTAATCCTCTCAGTCTGATAGAGGTTACCCTCATCTGAATAAAATTACCTGGCGGCAGTTAAAGGTAGACATTGCAAAATGCAGTGAAAGGGCTTATGAGAAATATGCAAATGTATTTTATCAAAACCAAGATCAAGAAAATGCAATATTGCGACCACTTGGACCTAACATATGATATACTAGACTTATGCAAATAGCTCGCCTTAAAGTAGAATTCGCTTTTGTAAGAAAACTATCTATGCAACAACAACAACAATACCATCATCATCATCATCATCAAAACGTCTATTTGCAGGTATCATAGGGTCAGATTCGAAAGTCCTCAATAAAACCTGAGCGTATTTTCTTTCTCTTTGAGCGAAGTGGTTTGTCATCCTCACAGAGTCGACTGCAGAGTAATACACTGAAGGAGACTGAGCCTCACGGTCCATCGATCATCTGTGGCTACTCTTTTGTGCTCGACAAAGGTCATTCGATTCTCTCGATTCCTTCACCTCTCGACCGAATCTTTGAAATTTTATATTTTCATTATCAGTGTCGTCTTCCTCGACACGTTATAAGCATGATCTACCTTTAACATCTTTAGATTGCTTTCCTACAAACATATGTTCTGGGTGCCCTATAACTTTGTTCTTACGTTTGTCTTCATCTTTGATACTACTGGGTAATTCTATTTATTTGAGAATAGACTTTTCCTAGGCAAACAGTTGATACATCCTAAAATGCCCATTACACCCCTGGCCACACATACAAAACTCATGTGAGTTCGTTTGAGTAGAAATGACTTGGTTTACAATTCTTTATTTGTCGAATCTCCAAACGTCATATTACCTTTGCGTCATATGTTGAGAAGCTGAATGACGAAATGATAGAAGTTAAACCTATATGAATATTAGACGCATTTTTAATTGTCCTTAGTGAAGTCTAGAATAATGTAGCCGAAGTCGTCCTGCAGCTTTTCAAATTAACAACATTTGACGAGAGTCGTGATAGTGTGACTGGGGCTCTACTGGACTTTTCAGTGGATCTGAGAAATGTGCGACTCATTTATATGGCAATATTTCCATCTTAATAACTGATAATGTTGCCATAAAGGTGTCTCCCTTGTTTATCAGACCCACTGAAATATTGTATAGTATTCCTCCTGACATTCTTACACCCCAAACTCCAGCGATGCATCTTCCATAACCCACAACTCTTCTGATGCCACCTCTCCCGCCCGCATTTAACGCTACATCAGAAAGTTTTAGCTTTTACTTCCATTTCTGCTACTCACAAAGGGTCTCATTCAGTCGTGAAGAACCTTCCTACACATCAAAGAATTAAGCGCACAAACTTTTTTTGGGTACTTCTTTATAGCCTTTGTATTCGTAAATAGTCCCCTAATGATATTTTGCTTTTATGTTCAGAAGCACAGGACCGCTATGTCCTACCATCAAACGATTGAACCCCCTCAGCCACACTTTACTAGGTAGCGGTCCTCGGATTCTTCCATCGATCTGTTAGGGAAGAAACTCTGGAATTTTGCCCGTTGTATTTTTGTAACAGCAGCATCAAGAACAACATGGGCAATAAAAACACTAACATGACGAGGAGGAGAAAGAAAAAGAGAAAGAGGAAGAGGGGAGGAAGATAAGGAGGAAGATGAGGGCGGCAGCACTCGCCGGTTCTCAGGTGAAGAAGCGAGGTAAAATTGTACTTGATATAGATCGCGGACCCAGTCCGGAGACAAATTACCGGCTAATTGGGCTTCCTACCTTCAGATGGAGGTCAGGATACTAATAGTGTTTGAACATAGACGGTGGGGAGATGATTCTCTCCGACACACCACCTCGCAGACCACTGATACCAGGTACTCATCGTTTGTCCCACTATGTTCAATAATTGGGTCAATGCGCTTGACCACAAGGACAGCTGCCATGAGAGTCCAATTCATCACAATCCTCATGCACTGTGGCAACACCGAGACCTCCAGATACATTTAAGTTAATATAATCTTATCCACAAAACCTTTAGCTTTATTGTGAGGCTGCCTATATATACAGTAATATATGCCCTCTGGATTTCTTTTTTTAATGGAAAGATAAATTCAGGCGGAGGAAGGGGCATGGTTTACGGCAAGTGTACTCAACCGCAAACTCACTGCGCACTGTAGCTTGTCAAGCAACACCATGAAGGTGGGTAACTCCCCTGTTATGGAAGGCACCAGATTCCATTACGAAGTCTTCCGACTCCATGTGGGTGTCGGTTCACTCCACCTTGAAGGACGCCAACGTTCTCAGCCGAGAACCGTTACTTGATACCAAGAGGTCGACGGACTCTGCCAAGAAGCCTTTGATGCTGTTGACCGAGGAGCGGTTTCCCACTTGCATGAGTGACACGGGTCTTTGTCAGCAACCTGCACCTTCCGTGACGCGTCGCACCTCACAGGCTGAGGAGTCACCCATGACACACAATCCACCTGGGCCTTAGTATACAAGTTCCTCCTGTAAATATAGCAAAATAGCCTGTGCGTGTGTTTGTGTGTGTCAGTGTATGTGTGAGCGTGTGTCCGTGTGTGTGTGTGTGTGTGTGTGTGTGTGTGTGTGTGTGTGTGTGTGTGTGTGTATGTGTGAGCGTGTGTCCGTGTGTGTGTGTGTGTGTGTGTGTGTGTGTGTGTGTGTGTGTGTGTGTGTGTGTGCTATATGATATACACCCACTGTAATGAGTAAAGGCAATTCAAAGACTATATTTTGCCTCTACTTTGGGGAGAAAACGTTAGCAAAGGAATTCCTTATTTCCCACTCCTGGATCTGCCCTAATTAGTTTTTAAGACATGCGCGAAAAATAAAGTAGGAGTATTCTTATCCTCCACCCGAGAATGCAAATATTAACATTGAGAATTAGGAAGCTTGTAGAACATAAGATTAACCTTCCTTATGGACTTTCAACTCAATTCCGTAAGCTGATCTGTACTCCCATGACTAATTCGAGTTCCCATGGACTAACAGAGAAAAACCCACCTGTACTAATTCAGTTCCATAAACCTTTGTCGTTCATATTTGATTCCCATGTTTGTACTGGCTGCCGCCAGGTGATTCTTTTCATTCGTGGATAATCAATATAGACGTCAAAGGACTAATGGTATATCTGCTATGTTTACTCTGACCGTGAACAAAATGAATAGATGGCGGTGAAGAAGCATTGGATGATAGGAGAATGTTTACTGAACAAAGGAGAAGGCAAAAGATAGATGTGAATAGAGAATGGTTGTGACTGGAGGATAAACTGCCGCAGGCCAAATGGATATATATATATATATATATATATATATATATATATATGTTCAATCTGTCTTAAACATACACAACTTGTCGGAGGGCTCGCCTGATATGGGGATTAGATGAAGTTTGGTTGGGGACTTGTACAGTCCTTTTGAACCATCGCACGTAGCTCAGTCGCTAGTGTCTTGGCTTTGTGATTATGCACGCACAGGTCAGGGTTCGAATCCCTTGGCAGAGCTTCTAAAAATGTTCATATATATATATATATATATATATATATATATATATATATATATATATATATTTACGCATGATGGGACAAAGAGGGATGAGGGTTACCATGTAAGTGAAATAATGGGTATAAACCAGCTTAGACTCTCGGGCCCTCTTGTGGATGTGCTGTGTCTTGCTGCGTTGCGTCTGACCCGGGCAGTGGGTGAGGACAGGGGTTACCCATCATCCATGAGGAGCTAAGGTAAAAGGGGAACACATATGGGATGGATGGGTGCGGGACGGGTGGAGGGTTTGGTGCAGGCTGTAGCTGACTACATCCTTTGCAGAGGAAAACTTTTGTTATGTATA
Organism: Oratosquilla oratoria; assembly: GCF_046742065.1. Taxonomy (NCBI): domain Eukaryota; kingdom Metazoa; phylum Arthropoda; class Malacostraca; order Stomatopoda; family Squillidae; genus Oratosquilla; species Oratosquilla oratoria. Next base: position 34,542,820 of record NC_134789.1, read on the forward strand.
GTTAGATAAATAGACAGATAGACTGGGTGATGAATATATAGATAGGTAGATAGGTTATTCTGATTGACTACAGGTCTTGTTCATCAAAGAGAAACCAATACACACGTCAAATGGATATTCTTTAACACACCCAGTGTTCAGTGACCTTGTACCAGATAGCAGGTCCAACAAACTGAAGAAAAACCACACACACGAAGTCACAATGCATAACAGAACCACTTGGAATAATGACAGATTCGCTGAAAACTGGTCATTACAAGGGAATTGTTTGCAAACAATGTTTAAAAATGGTTTGGAAACTGAATACAATTTGCAAACGGCTTGCAAAGGGTTTGAAAAATGTTTGCAAACTGCTTGCCAAACGTTTGCCGAGCTGACAAAAGATTTGCAACCGTTTTTCATCTGTTTGCAAACTAAAAGATTTCTACCTGTTTGTAAACAGTTCCAAGTTTGCCAGCAATGTTTATAAAAAGTTTTAGTGTTGGCGATGCCTTCAAGAAACAGGAATAGCTAAATTTGCAAATGTTCTCTAATTCCTTTAATGTATGCTGCATCACCCTCCAGTAGTTTCATGAATAAAGAATAACATAGAAAGTGTTCCTCTCTTTTGATCTGTGGACAAAGTAAAGGACTTATTATTGTCTATGGGGCTAGATGATTTAATTCGGCTTCAGAGATCCTAAACGAACGAAAAGATGAATAGCTTCTAAAGCAGGTGTCACTTTTCCTTTTATCTAGTCTTCCGCCTATCGTTTCCTATCATCGCGTCACCTGTCCTTAGCGAAAGGGTCATAGCTTGGTTTGATAAACCTTTCCCTACCGGGCGACGGATTTCCTCTTATTTTCGTTGGCGCCAAGCTATTTCATTCAGTTGCCTGACTTATTCTGTAGTGAAAGAACATAATTTTTTCTTTTATTAATCCTTTTCTTCCAGTGGCATACCCAAAATAAATGGTCCAGTTAGGTGGCACTCAACATCTCTTTAGAGGGCACCACGGTACTAAAGGGGTTAACATAATAATGACCATATAACCATCGTAGAGCTCACAGTAAAGCGATTTTCTGTGGGGTTAATGATGGACACCTGCCCTATGGTGGTCCTGGGAAATGGTCCTTAGAGCGAATTCTCTCTTCGTCAGAACTCATCAACACCCTTCCACCTCCATCTGGAAGTGCAGCCCCGGTGGGATGGCACACGGTCTCTGGACCGAGACCAAACTATCTAACACTGACCAATTCCTCTCCCCCTCCCCACTTTTTCCCTCAAGGATAGGTGACAACCGGAGACTGCTCCCTATCCTGCTTCCCAGCATCACATAAGTAGACCTACACTAACACAACATAGACAACGGTTTGCGGGTTATGGATCGGTATGGGGCTGCTGCGGTGGGGCTCCGGGTTCCGAGTCGGTGAAACCCGATGCAGGCGAGAGGTCTTGTGACTCAGTGTCTCTCTGTCCATAGAGGAGACTGTGGCAAGGGGACACTGGTCGTGGGATCGAGTCAACAAAGAAAGGAGGAGGAGGCGGAGGCAAGTAACGCGACACTCGCCCGTACCCCGACGACCACAACCCCCACACGAACCCTTTGCCTGCACACCTCAACCTGATGGCAACTTCCCATTTCGCCAAATTGCATTCAGGTTAGGTTAGGTGTTTCACTGTATCCTTTTTGGGTATTACGCCAAATTCTCGTAAGTTGAGTTTTCACCAAATTCGGTTAAGTTGGTTAGGTTAGGTCAGGTCAGGTCAAGTTAGGTTAGGAGAGGCTAGATTAAATTTCGGCGATGTGAAAATTATTCAACCCTGCCAACACTATCACTTACACTCTCCATTTCGATAACTGTTCACCTCCTTTTAACCCTTCTGTGTGAGATATTAGCTGAATTATTTGTGCGGTCAATATTTTAGGAACTTTAGGGGCACCCCTGCGGACCAAGCCTCCCAGCTTTTACTTTTTGATTGGAGAAGACTCTCAAAAAATAATGCTCATTATCTTCATCTTTTATCGTCCTCCGTCCTAGTGCTTCATTAAATTCTTATCAAAACCTTCAAGACTCCACCTCTCCAGTACGATATTGTCCCTTAGGACAGAAGAGCTAGATATTTCTGACAGCACTCTTTAACCTACTTTATACTCTAAGTTTTTTTTTATTAACATCAGATGATCTTGTTAAGCTGAAGCGGGGAGGATGGGTCATACCCTCGTTACAAATTGAGTCCACAAATCAAACTTGACTTTTTAGTTGAATAAATCACTCGATGATAGCAGGAACAGCTGACGAGCGGCGGACGCTTCTCTCAGCCCCTTCGCTACGACACACCTCACGGTTCTTATTCTAGTTTATTTGAAGGAGTGATTGTGTCCACAGCACTATAAGGGCAGAAACATGGAACATAAGAGAGGAAGAGAGAAGGAGTTTGAATGTGTTTGAATTGAAATGTCTGAGAAGTATGATAGGGGTTACTAGGCTAGAGTGAGAAATGAGGAAGTAAGGAGGAGAACAGGGGTGGAAAGGGAGTTGGGAGATAGGGTTGATGAAAGAGTATTAGGATGGTTTGGACACATGGAAAGAATGAGTGAAGAAAGATTAGCATTTTTCCAGTCTTTTGGTATTTTTGCTTAAGTGAGCAACTTATCATGTTATGTATTTTGTCCGTTAGTTCTTCTTTGCATTCTCTTAGAATTCAATTTGCAATTCCATCTGGGCCATGTGATTTCCTGACGTCAAGTATTGATATATGTTCCATTATTTCTTTTTGTGTTATTACTATTTCGCTCATGAGGGGAGATCGCCTTTCGTTTCCTTCGTCCCAATAGCGTGTTTTCTCTCTACTGAAAACAGATTTGAAGTGATTATTCCTGACTTCGGCCATTTTTAATTCTTATGTGTATTCTATATTCCCTTGGCGTAGTTTCACCATTTCCTGTTTGTTTTAAGCTTACCATTCACATATCGATAGAATAGCTTGGGTTGCTCTTTACATTTATCTATTGTGTCATTTTCATGATTCCTTTTTTTCCTCTTTCACTTTAACATACTCATTTCCAGTTTTTTTTAAATCTTTTCTCCACCTTTTCTAAGCTCTGTCCCTTTTATCTTTTGCCTCACTGCATCTTTTGTTGAACCAGCATTTAATGTACTCTCTAGGTTCTGTCTTCGTAGGTGCCTATTCACCCTTTCATTGTAATTATCCATCACGATATCCCATTTCTCTTCCACTTTTGTCTCTTCCATGTAAAATTTTTCCCAGTTTGCATTCTGGAAGAATTTCTTTAGTTTTCCAAAGTCCGTTTTGTTGTACATCAATCTTCCTTTCCTATGCTTTTCATTTCTCTCCATGTATATTTCTCAATGAGTATTTGGTCACTCTTTCCAATTGGTGTCTTGTATTGGATTTTACCCACAATTTCAGATTCTGTTATAAATATTAAACCTAGTTTCGACGGCTGTATCTGGTGTTTTCACTGACCCACTGAGTCATTGTATATTCCATGGTCATGTTCAGTAGTATACCCCACAAGTCTTCTCCTCCTCTCACTGTCATGTTCTCCCAACAAATTTCTTTGCAACTGAAGTCCCCCATAATTACCAGATTACCCCCGCCCATTAGTATCTCAGTTAATGATTGCCTTGTATCTTCTAGCATTTTCGTATGCTCGTCCTCTTTCCAAGCGTTAGTTTTTGGGGGCACATAAGTCACCACAAACTTTCTACATTTCTTGTTCTTGTCGTCAACTTTTATCATGATCAGTTCTATATTACCTTTGTCCTCCGCAATTTTTGTCACATTCAAGTTTTTCTTGGCCAAGAATATGATTCCTTCTCCCTGTTCCTTGTCTCTGTTTTTAATCCAGTAATTGTATAGTGCATGTCCAACATCGATGGATGGTATTTCACCCCTTAGTTTAGTCTCCACAAATACCATTATGTCTGGTTTTTCTTCAAGCAAGTAATTATTAAGTTCATTCAGTCCTGAAATTAATCTGTCGATGTTGGTATAGGCCACTTTCAATTTTTTTTTCTTTCTACATTTTTTTCTGTCTTTGGTTTACCCATTGTGATGTACCATTTCCTCAGTCTCATGTCGATTACTCTCCAATAGAATTCCTTGCTTTCAGTCTCCGTTCTCTTCACGTTTTTTTCTTTGCTTCATCTCTTAGTGTCTTCTCTTTTTCTAACTCCTCAATATTCATTTCTCTCTTTATCCATATCTTATTGTACTTTTCACTCCTTGTCAAATTACCTACTTTTTCAAATATGTCTTCTATTATCATTTGTGATCTTAGTTTCATCTTTAGGGGTCGATTTCTATCATAATATTGACCAACCCTATATGCATCGTCTACCTCTTTCCCTGATTCTTGGACTCCATCCTGAATTTCTTTTAGGATTGCTATTCCTGTTTCTTTTTCTTCTTTTTCTCTCGTGTACCTTCCCAGACCATGTTTTTCTATTAGTCCATATACCACAATACACTTTTTCCTATCCATTGTGTCTCTGACCCAACTTGATTTTTCATTAATTACTTGGATAATTGTGTCTTTTGCATTTTCCTGCATTTGTTGTTGGACTATTTCTTTGAAAACAATCTTTATTTTCAACGTTTTCCTTCCATTTATTAATCTTTTGGATACTTTCCTCACCTAAGTTCTCTTCGTTGTCGCTATTGGTAGAATCATTAATTCTCTTCTTTTCACTTTCACTCTTCAGCTCTCTTATATAATTTTTCATTTCCTTAATCTCGTTTCTTAGATCCAAATTAGTTTTCCTTAGATCGGAAATTTCAATGTTTGCTTGCGCTAAGCAATCCATTAACCAACGATTTTGTTCCTTAAGTCCATAATTTTATTCTCCCACCAAATCCTATTTTTGCTCATTTCCCTCTCTATCTCTAAGATTCGACTTAAAATCTTTCTTTCGTACTTACTGAATCCTGAAAGAGCATCGTCGTGATATTCCCTCGTGGTCGTAGGAGTCTCGCAAAGATTGTGTGTATGTGTGTGTGTGTGTGTGTGTGTGTGTGTGTGTGTGTGTGTGTGTGTGTGTGTGTGTGTTTGTGAGCGTTTGTGTGTATGTGTTTGTGTCCGTCTTTATCTATTTGCAGGCCCGTGTATTTTCCTCCTTTGTTGTTTCAATTAGCTGAAGTGTCGCGGCCGTCCTACACATACCGGTATGTGCTCGTCGCACCGTCTGTATGTACATACATTTCATTTCGACAAACCTTCCCCTCTTGCACATGTACAAAAAAAAGTCACACACGCTCAAAGAATTGGGGTTATACATGCAAATATCCAAGGGAGCTGTAGAGAATGAATATTAAAAAAGTGGCTGCGTTTCGAGGGATTTGTTGTTTAAGAGAAAGGCTTACGCCATGAGGCCCTTAGCTTTGATCGAAGCCGTCCCCTTTACCCTACTGTATGTGTGGTGGTCTAGAAGTGCGCTTCCTACACTTCAGTACCCGACTGCCCTCTTCCTTTTATTCCTGTTGCCACCCGGCGACTTCATTCGATCTGTTTTCTTTTTTTTTTTTGCCACACAGTCTCTCTCAACAGTACTGGGGTTACTGCATATCGTTTCTCTGTTTGCTTGTCTGTCTGTGTATGTCTGAGTCTTCCTGTGACTGACTGACTGTCTGTCTGCCTGCCTGTCCTTGCCTGTCTACCTGCCCTTGTCTGTCCTTGTCTGTGTCTGTCTCTATGACCATCTCCGTCTCTATGTCCGTGTCTTTGTCTGTCTGTCTCTATATCCAATTCTGTCTCTCTGGCCACATCGGTTTATCTGTCTGTTTATATACTTATCTGTCCCTGTCTATCTGTCTTTATTTGGCTCTCGTAAACTATCCGTGTGTACACACACGCCTATTCTGTTCATCGTGTCCGCCTGCCTGTGCCTTCCAGCCGCAGCAGCCGTGCTTGCTTGCTTGCTTGTCAGGGAGGAGGAATCCACCCGCCAGCTCCAAGCATGAGTCATACCCGGTGAGCATGTGCGAGTGTGTACTTCCGTGTTTACTCAAGTGTGTATGCATGTGTGTGCGTGTGTGTATGTGTTGGGTGTTTGTGTGTGTGTGTGTGTGTGTGTGTGTGTGTGTGTATGTGCGTGTATGTGTGTGTGTGTGTGTGTGTGTGTGTGTGTGTGTGTGTGTGTGTGTGTGTGTGTGTGTGTGTGTGTGTGTGCTTGTGTGATTCACCATGGTCTTTGGATCACGTGTTGGGCTCGTGATCGACAGCCATTTCCCTCCCGGAAGGGAGCTCAGAGCTCGTATATGACCGATCTATGGGTAATGCTGTGACCTTACACGCACACACACACCCCACTCCTGTGTGTGTGCGTGTGTGTGTGCGTGTGTGTGTGTGTGTGTGTGTATGTGTGTGTGTGTGTGTGTGCGTGTGTGTGTGTGTGTGTGTGTATGTGTGTGTGTGTGCGTGTGCTCGTGTGTGCGCGCGCGCGTGTGTGGGTGAGCGCGCGCAACTACGTATCACCCGCGCGTGGTCGAATCGATGAAGTGGTCTAAATGCCAGCACATGAGTGTACCATGAGTAACGTGTTTCTGCGAGACAGACGTTAATATTCTGAAACGGAGGCGGCGTAAAAGGACGCACGTGTGCGTGTGCGCGCGCGCGAGCGCGGCGGCAGCAACAGGAGCAAAGGTGCTTGCTCTTGCTTGCACCGGTGCTTGGAGTTGCTCGCACGAGGTTCGCCAGGCGAAGAGCCGCAGGTATTGAGGCGGGTCAGAGGGTCTCGTCGTAAGAAGAAGAGATCAGTGGCAGGTACCTGAACACGAGGGGCTTGCGAGGGTTGCCCACATCCAAACCAAGAACCCCCCCACCCAAACCCCCACTTCCACCCCCACAGGTGTGGGGAATGGGCTGTTGTTGGTATTTGATGGACAGGTCCTATCTGACAAAGAAGAAAGTGAGGTGCGGAGTAAGGAAATAATAAAATGAAAGTAAAAGAATAAGTGACACAATGAAAAGAAATTATGAAAGACGGCAAACGAAGAGAACTGGAGAAAGTAATTGTAGAGACACAGGCATACTTAGCATACAAGAGAAATTACAATATATACATATATGGAGAGAGAAACTATTCAAAGGAAAAAATGAAAAGTAGGGGCAGAAGCAGGAGAGGAGAAGGGGGCAGAAGCAGGAGGTGGAGAATGTGAAGGAGGAAGAGAAGGAGGAGGAGGAGGTAGAGGAGAGGTAGCGGAGCAAGTGGAGATGGAACAAGAGGGCGAGGAGGAAGTGGTATGTAAAGGAGGTGGAGAATGTGAAGGAGGAAGAGAAGGAGGAGGAGGAGGAGGAGGTAGAGGAGAGGTGGAGGAGCAAGTGGAGATGGAACAAGAGGGAGAGGAGGAAGTGGTGGGTAAAAGAGGTGGAGAAAGTGAAGGTGGAAGAGGTGTAGAAGAGGGGGGCTGTAGAGGATGGAAGAACAACGTGGGACGATAAAGGATAAGAAGAAAGAACAGATGAAGATAAAGATGATGGAGACAGAGTTGAAGAAGATCCAGGTGAAGGAGACGGTGAAGGAGGAAGATGAACGGAAGACGGAGGAGGAGGAGGAGGAGGAGGAGGAGGAGGAGGAGGAGGAGGAGGAGGAGGAGGAGGAGGAGGAGGAGGAGAAGGAGGAGGAGGAGGAGGAGGAGGAGGAGGAGGAGGAGGAGGAGGAGGAGGAGGAGGAGGAGGAGGAGGAGGAGGAGGAGGTTAGGTGTACACAACGGGATACAGTCACAGGAGAGCGAGGTTATTCTTGCACCCACAATATGGTGTACGTATCGCAGTGCATTCACACCAACCACAAGCTCACGCATGCCAAAAGCTCTGACGCCCTATACAATGTTTGTTCTGGCCAACGCTTGGCTGCTTCATTCAGTGATGGGTAAGACCACATATCATCTCCCATCTTCCTCGCTGCAGTGACACTCTTTAAAAAAAAAAAAAAAAAAGGAAATTATGGCTAATGTTAGGATTCGTGTGTAATTGACAGTTGCTGACAAGTCTATAAAAAGAAACACCAAAAGTGAGAATGGAGCCTTTAATAGTGCGACGCTTCCTTTGTGACAGCTTTATCATGTACTTGATTTAAAAAAAAAAAAAAAAAAAAAAAAAAAAAAAAAAAAAATAATAATAATAATAATAATAATAATAATAATAATAATAATACTAATACTAATAATAATAATAATAATAATAATAATAATAATAATAATAATAATTAGAATAATAATAAAGATAAATAAATAAAATCACCGTGCTAATAAAAGCTCTTACCTCCCTCGGATGGTGTTTCTTTGAATGCCAGGATATCTTGTTCTATTTAATTAATCCCTCCGGCACAAAGGTGCCCTTCATCGATTTTGTTCTAAATCCAGGCAATTCCTTCCTTCAGGTGGGCAAGATCCTTAAACTGGAGGCTTCAGTGACAGATTTTCGCACCTTACCCCCCGTAAAAATCTATTCTTATATTTCTTTTTCACGTCAAAACTGAAAAAAAATCTCGTTTGTTTCAGGGTTGGTTGATATATATTCAGTCTGTACAGCAAGCTGTGGTCCAGCAATTCTGTTCAGTTGAGAGAGTCCTTGACCACGACCAATTACCTTCGGAGGTTGCGAAGTTTGATTTGCATATTGTGTCACGGGCTTTAACAAGGGTGATGCAGACAAGGTCATCAGATTAATACACCAGGGCAGGACTCGCAGTAATGGAGTTAAACTGGACAAATTTAGATTTAAGAAGGAAATAGGCAAAAACTGGTTTACCAATGGAGTGGTTAACGAATGAAATAGACTTAGTAGCCATCTAGTATTGAATCTATCGGTTGCTTTAAGAGAAGGTTAGATAATTTTATGAAATGGGATGGTAGCTGGTAATGGACATGGAAGCGTCTAGTCTTAAGGTCTCTCGCAGTCTCGCTCATTCTTGTATTCTTGTATACAGTATTGCTTATTGTATGCCCAACCAATCGATTATGCTCCGTTGTATCAATCCACCTCCCCTCCCCGACACACACACACGCACAAGCAGACACATACATACATACACACACACACATACATACATACACACACACACATACATACACACACACACACACAAACACACACATACATACATACACACACACACATACATACATACACACACAAACACACACACACACACACACACACACACACACACACATACATACACAAACACACACACACACACACACACACACACACACACACACACACACACACACACACACACTCCGAGTCAAAGGCTCAAACCGTTGGCAAATCGTATAAGCATTTGATCAAAACCATTTTCGCACCTGGAAAAAAATATACCACAAAGTCCACGTGAAAATTACAATTGGTTTGTTACAAGCAGACATGCATAAATGCATACATGTATATGTATGCGCGTATTAATACATCAATCTGGACAAGCATACATACATCATGCATGCATACAATATTCAGTTACCTGAAATGGAAACCAAAAAAATGAAAGCCAAAATACCAACCCACGGACGAACACCACGATGTCATCAACTTTATAAAAAAGAGAAACAAGAAGAACAAATGGTTTTACGAGATATAAAAACAATCTAAACACAATGAGCTTCATTTAGAGTGCAGCTTGTACTCGCAAAGGTATAAATGTTGCATACTGAAGAAACATTTGTGTGTGAAACTTGATGACCTCCGAACTATTTCATTTTTGGTTGCAAGATTAAAAAAAAAAAATAATAATAAATAAATAAATAAATAAATAAAAATAAAGTCTCCCTTACATCCAAACGGAATCCTGTTGAACACGATAAGACAGTATGAGCATCGCGTTTGCTTACCTCTATCTCCATTCTCCTCCTTTCCACTCCCTCCTCTTGCTTCCTACCCTCCTCCTTCCTTCCCCTCCCTCCTTCTCCTCACTCCTCCTCTCACTCTCACTCTTTCTCCCTTCCCTCTCTTTCTTATCCTTCTTTCCTTCACTCCGCCTTCTCCATCTCTCTCTACCCTTTCACTCTTTCTATATAGCCGTTTTTCAATCATCTTGTATTCATTAGCAACCTAATTAGTGTAAGCTGGTGAGAGGTGAGTGGGAGACAGAGTGGTAGAAAGAGTGGTACAAGGAGTGGTAGAGAGAATTGTAGAGAGTGAGATAGAGAGGAAATAGAAAGGGAGGAAAGAGAGAAAGGAGAGAGAGAGAGAGAGAGAGAGAGAGAGAGAGAGAGAGAGAGAGAGAGAGAGAGGAAGAAGGGAAGACGGGAAGAGAGGAAGAGAAGAAGATAGAGAGACGCAGAGAGAGGCAGCGAGAGGCAGAGACTAAGAGACAGAGAGATACAGACAAAACAGAGAAATAGAGGCAGACTGACAGAGACAGGGCAACAGAGGCAGAGACAGAGACAAAGAAATATAGGCCGAGAGACTGACAAATAGAGACACAGATAGAGACACAAAGACAGATATAGGGGAGGATAGAGGTAGACAAAGAGAAACAGAGACAAAGAAGCAGAGAGAGGTAAAGAGACAGATAAAGATATAGACAAAGATAGAGAAAAAGATAGGTAAAAATATAATGACGGAGAGACGAGAGATGGAGAAAGAGAAAGTAAAAGAACAGACATCTTTCTTGAAAGGATTCCCGAATTTACTGAAGTAAAACAAACAACCGAAATTAGTTTTCCACCGAGGAAAAATTGGAGGTCAAACAAGCTCAATTCCTTTTCAAAGCCTATTTCCAAAATCACCCTTAAGCATGGAAGGGTTAGGGGGTGGGGGATGGATGTGGGGGCTTTTTAGATGAATTAAATAGTCCGACGAAAGCCAAAATAAAACAAAACTATCACATCCAAAGGATTGTATCACTGAAATACTAACAACCTTATCTAATTACAACAGCGATACGAAACAGCCT
>NC_134789.1:34561224-34591224 GCF_046742065.1 Oratosquilla oratoria
GTACCCCAGGATAAGAACCACTGCTCTAGAGCAACAAAGCATCTAGACTCCTCCTCCCCAGCCCGCATCATCATTCACAATCGCTAATTAATTATTCCGCGAAAAAGATCTTTTCGAGTTCGGTGACGTGGGAAAAAACATCGCTGGCGGCCTTCCGGCCTGTGAAGCTGCAAAGAGACCCTCGACCCCTCTACACGAGTCCGCTTTAAAGCCTCCGTCGCTCCTTTTCCTCCAACACTTCTCTCCTCCAGTAGTTTCCTCCCCTCCAGTACTACCCAGCTCTTCACCTCCACCGCTACCAACTCCAACATCACCATCTCTTCCACCTCCATCCACTCCATTCTATCCTCCACCGGACCCTGATCTTCCATCTCTAGATCCTCCTCCTCCTCCTCCACCTGAATTTTCCCTCTCTTCTTCCACGACCATCACGACCATCCCAACCACCATCACCACAGCCACTACCACAATCACAACCACCTCAATCACCACCTCCTCCTTCACCTCCACCACCGCTACAGCCACCTTCACCTCCACCATCTCCACCTCCACCACCACCACAGCCACCTTCACCTCCACAATCTCCACCTCCAACACCACCACAGTCACCTTCACCTCCACCATCTCCACCTCCTCCACCTCTTCCCACTCACGGTTGCAAGGCTACTCTTCATGTACCGTACACCTCACCTTTATTCCGATATTGCTCTGCATTCTATCTCGACCTTAGAATGCGTTCCTACTCGTTTCCTCAGTCGTCCTTCCTCCCTCAATTCCACGACCTCGTCCATTCGCTTTATTTCTTTTCTTCTTCGTTTTTCCCTTTGAGGTTTCTCCACAGCTCCTCTTCGTTTTTTCCTCTCCCTCCCCCCCTACATCCATCATTATCGCTTCCCACCGTAATTCTTTCCTTCCTCCCGTGTCTCTCCTTTCTCCATCTCCATCTGTACCTCTTTACAATCTCTTATCTCGGTTCTTTCTCTATCACCTATTCATACCCTTTTCTCCCTCCCTCCCTTCTCTTTCCTCTATACCAATGTCTTAACCCTTTTTATCCCTTCAACCTATACTTACCTTCCTTTTACAAGTCCTTCCCACCAACCCATTTTCGAATGCAACATACACACGTGCCATGTCGCAGTTATAATAGTCCCTTGGCACGAGATCCTCTTTTTTCTTCGCTTTTTTTTTATGAAATAGAAATTGATCAAATCCATTAACGGAAAAGTCGCTATTTGGATTCAAGCGACACTCCATTTATCAAGTCAATCCTTCGAAGAACTTCCTGGCATAACCTACTACTATTATGCACTATTTCCCCCAAAATAGGTGAGGATTTCCATGACTAAACTCTATGGACCCGTACGTTATCCATTGTCTGGACCTTGGTCTTTATCCAGAAAAACAGGAACCCAGCGGTTTTGACGGGTCCTGTGCACTCACTCCAGAGCTACAACCAAGACCTTCACGACTCTGCAAGGAGTACAGCAACATCGGCAAAGACAAAGAAAATGACCTCAACACTGCCGAATGATGCTCCGGAATGACAGCTCTGGCCAATACTTAGTCCACGAAAATGTTGACAAGTGTCCAAGCCAGAATGCGCCTCTGTCTCGCTCCTTTGTAGATAAAAGCGAACCCGAGCCAGCCAAAGATGGACGAATACCTTGCCCTGCGCGCTGTGCAATGAAATACTGTGCCAATCGTTGCAGTCCTGACGGTTCCTCTTTCATTCCAGACAGAAACCAGCTCCCTTTTCTTGTTGGAAGGCGTGGCACCAAACCTCCAAACGTTAGACCACGCTGCATGCAGTCCACAGATTACGGCCTCGTCTCCGGCTTACAATAACAAAATACCAATGTTACAGATGCTAGCCGCCTTTGCACACTTCAACTTACAGCCCATCTAACCTAACCCGCAGGTGGGCGACTCAATGCAGCCACAGCACTGAGGTACCAGCCTCCAGTTATCCCGTTTCCAAGCCCTGCATGGACAACAAGTAAAACAAACACCTAAGTTAGTGACTAAACAGAGTCAGATGACCACCGAATCGTAAGGACTTCGCTTGCTCTTCGGATTGTCTCATTTTTCGTCCCTCCGAGTGCCCAACAGAGGACCCACATGATTTGATCTCCAACAGCATAGCCATGCGATCCTGACATGGTCAATATTAATTGACATTAATGATACTGTCAATGCTACGCTTTCAGTGAGAACCAGAATTTCTCTACGTATTTTTCTGGGATATTTGACATTAATCTGGTGCCGTCAATATTGGTGAAGTTACTTCACTATTGTCAATACATATATACTCTGCGTGAATCCCTTACTGTCTGTGTTGTTTTTGGCGATATCTGCATGAAGTTCTGCGTATATAACCGTGTCCTCATTATATATAAAGCTCCGCATGCCAAGTGTGAATAATGTATCATGCGTGCATGCGCAAGAGCAAACACACACTTACACTTACACACACACACACACACACGATCGTGTGCGCTCGTGTGTGCGCGCGTGTACGTGTGTGTGTGTGTGTGTGTGTGTGTGTGTGTGTGTGTGTGTGTGTGTGTGTGTGTGTGTGTGTGTGTGCATGTGTGTGTATGTTTGTGTGTGTGTGTGTGCATGTGTGTGTGTGTGTGTGTGTGTGTGTGTGTGTGTGTGTGTGTGTGTGTGTGTGCACGCACACGTGTTCATTTGCCACCATGATTCCTTTGTGTGCAAGTAGACGTCCAGGAGTGTTTGCCATTTGTGGCTGCGTCCACCGTCTTCCCACTGAATTTGCATCGAGCTACAAATTTATACAAACGTGCACATGCGAGTGTGGTACATGACATCCCGTGTCCTCCATCACCTTCCCTTTCCCCGGCCAACAACCTCCGCCTCCACCTCCTCCTCTTCCTCCCACACTCCCCCTCCCCCTCCTCCTCCTCCTCCTCCGCGATAAGGAGGGAGGGGAGTAGGCGTCCTGTGTAGGCTTAAAGGTGCGAAGCGGTCAGGATGCCTCCGCTACTCTCGGGTACAAGTGAACAAGACGAGAAGAGTACCAGGGGACGAGGTTGTTCAGGTCTGAACAAAACTGATGACCAGGTGTTAACAAGAGTGGGAGACGAGTGGTGGGAGTAGAAGGAGTGCAGGAGGTAGGCAAGCTGTGAACCACCAAGTGGAGAGGAAGCTATGGTAGGTGAAAGGGAAGAGATAAGTAAAGGGGGAGGACTTTGTAGATGGGAGATTAAGTGCAGGGGGAAAACTGGGAGAGGGTGAAGAACTGTGTAATGGGGGAGAACTAGGATGCAGGGGGAGAACTGGGTGGATGGGGGAGAACTGGGATGAGGGAGGGGGGAAGCTAGAAGACAGGGGAAACTTGGGAGAAACTAGGCAAAAGGGGAGAAGCTAGGCGAAGGGAGAGAATATGGTGCATGTGGAGGACCTGGCGAAAGGAGAAGACGTGGCGAAAGAGGAGAACAAGGCAAATGAGGTGAGCATGGTGAAAGAGAGAATAAATACTGAAAAGGGAGAATATGATGAAAGAGGAGAATATGGTGTAAGGAATCAGCATATGGTGAAAAGGGAGAATATGATGAAAGAATATGGTGTTGGAAATGAACATATGGTGAAAAGGGAGAATATGATGAAAGAGGAGAATATGGTGTAAGGAATGAACATATGGTGAAAAGGGAGAATATGATGAAAGAGGAGGATATGGTGTAAGGAAAGAACATATGGTGGAAAAGGGAGAATATGATGAAAGAGGAGAATATGGTGTAAGGAATGATCATATGGTGAAAAGGGAGAATATGATGAAAGAGGAGAATATGGTGAAAGGAAAGAATATATGGTGTGTGTAAAAGGGAGAATACGATGAAAGAGGAGAATATGGTGGAAGTGGAGATTATTAGGAAAGGAGGGAATATGCTAAAATTGAAGAATAGGGCAAAAGGGGAGAAAATGGTGATAGAGGAGAATACCGCAAAATGGGAAGATATGGTGAAAGAGAAAGAACGTGGTGATAGAGTAGAACATGATAAACGAATTGAGAACCAGTTGACAATGGAGAACCTGGTGACGTCGTGGATTTTTTTTTTTCTAAATGCAAACTCAACACTTGAGCATATTTTGGAAAATTTGTTGTACTTAGCGCCAGACTATTTCATCCAGCCAAGGGGCAGACCCAGAAGGGGAAGCAAATCTCCAAGCTTTGAGAGGATTTATAGACAGGAAGCAAAGTCCTCCGAAGACAACAAGAACCAATTCAAGACATGACACGATCCCGCTGAAGGCATTTGTTATTATGTGTCAATTTTTAAGACGTTTAGGTTGTGGGGAGCGAAATGTGGAGGGTGACATGTGGAGGAGATTTATAGAGACCAGGAGGAGGAAGAGGAACAGGGGAAGGAGGGGGAGGAGGAGGAGGAGGAGGAACAGGAGGAGGTGGAGCAGGAGGAGGAGGAGGAGGAGGAGGAGACAGGAGGAGGTGGAGCAGGAGGAGGAGAAACAGGAGGAGGAGGAGGAACAGAAGGAGGAAGGAGGAGGAGGAGGAGGAACAGAAGGAGGAGGGGAGGAGGAGGAACAGGAGGAGGTGGAGGAGGAACAGGAGGAGGAGGAGGAACAGGAGGAGGTGGAGGAGGAGGAACAGGAGGAGGAACAGGAGGAGGAGGAGGAGGGGAACAGGAGGAGGTAGAGGAGGGGAACAGGAGGAGGAGGAGGAACAGGAGGAGGAACAGGAGGAGGAGGAGGAGGAACAGGAAGAGGAACACAAAGGAACACAAAGGAAGAACAAGAGGAGGAGGAACAGGAGGAGGAGGAGGAACAAGAGCAGGAGGAGGAGGACGAGGAACAAGAGGAGGACTAGGAACAAAAAGGAAAAGGAGGAGGAGGAGGAGGAATTTTTCCTAAGGAGGACAACAGGTTTAGGTCCAGCGTGTGACTCACTTCAAAACCACAGGATCAACTCCTACGGGGAGACACTTTCAACTTGGTGAAGAACACTTTGGAAGAGGAGGAAGAGGAAGAAGAGGGAGGAGGAGGAAGAGGAAGGGGGAGGGGGAAGAGGAAGAAAATGAGGAAGGGGAGGAGGAAGAGGAGGAGGAAGGAGGAAGAGGAGGAGGAAGAGGAGGAGGAGGAGGAGGAGGAGGCGGGAGGAGGAAGGATAACCAGCGCTTCTACCTTTGAGAACAATACCGCACGGAAAAGAAGGCCGGGACCAACGACGCGTACCTAGTGGTCCTACGAGAGGGGCGTGGGAGAGGATCGTCTCCCAGCTAGCAACCCATCTCCCAGACCTGTCAGCTTCCTCACTCTCTCAGTGTCCAGACTGGGCCCAACGTCTCTCCTTGACCAAGTTCGATTGTCTTTCCTCCGCCTCTAAGCACAAGGAGATCCGAGAGAACATAACATAACGTAACATGTTCTTATGTTCTCCTTTATTCTTATGTTCTTATGAGAGCCGGCGACAGCTCCTGCTTCTACTGACGTAGAGGCACTCCCACACTAAAGCAAGACAGATATCAGTCCAACGTTCCTCCCCCAGAGAGATCTACGGGAAGGCCTGAGGAGCGTTGCCAGCTGCTACGGGGCTCCGGTTTCCAGTCATTAAGAGTTTTAATTAGAGGTGCTAAAGGAGAGTTTTAATTAGTACATCAAGGAGGGGCAGTAGAGGTGAGAGAAGGTGAAGTAGGGGAGAGGAATTAAGGAAGAGAAGGGGATCAAGGGTAATGGAGGAAAAGGCGAGAAGCTGAGGAGGAAGGAAGGGAAGGGGAGGAGGAGAGAGGGCGATGGGGGCAAAGCAGAATGGGAAGAGAGGAGGATGGGTAAAAGAAGGGGAAGGAGAGAGAGGAGGAAGGGGTACGAGGACAGAGAAAGAGGGGGAGAAAGGGGGAAAAAGGGCGAGGAGGGGGAAAGAGGGGAGGCGGAAAGAGAAGGGAAAGAGGAGAAAGAGGAAAGAGGAGGAGGGGGAAAGAAGAGAAGGAGGAAGAGGAGAAAGGGGAAAGAGGAGGAGGGGCAATAGGAGGATGGACAAAGAGGAGGGGAAAAGAAAAAGACGGAAAAAGAGGAAGAGGGGAAAAAGGAGGAGGGGGAAGAGGAAGATGAAGAAAGTGGAAGTCGGGGAAACAGGAGGGGGCTGGAAGAGGAGGAGGAAGAGGAAGAAGGGGGAGGAAGAATTGGGCGGGAGAGGAGGGATGGAGGGCGGAGGAAGAGGTAAAAGTGGGAAGGAGATGATGGATAATGAGAAACAAGGGGAGGGGGTGGGGGAGGAGGAGGAGGAGAAAGAGAGAAGGGAAGAAAGGAGGATGAGGGGTGGGGAAGAAGGAGATGAAGAGGAAGGGGAAAAGAAAGGGGATGCAGACAAGGGAAGAGGATGAGGAGGGGGAAAGATTGAGAAGGGTAAGAGAAGAGGAGGAAGAGTAGGGAAGATGAGAGAAGAAAAAGGAGGAGCAGGGAGGAGGATAGAAGAGGTAGTAAGTGGAAGGAGGGAAAAGGGGAAGGAGGAGGACGGAAGGAGAAGGAATGAGGAGGAAAGGTGAAGCAGGAGGAAGGAAAGAGGAGGAAAGGGGAAGCAGGAAGAGGAGTCGTACAGTAGAGGAATAGGGGTAAGGGGAAAGAGAGGAAAGAGCAAGGAGGAGGAGGAGGAAAAGGAGGAAGAGAAGGAGGAGGAGGAGGAGAAGGAAAAGGAGGAAGGGGAGGAGGAAAGGGGAGGCAGGAAGAGGAATGGTACAGAAGAGGAATAGGGGTAAGGGGAAAGAGGAGGAAAAGGAGGAAAAAGAGGAAGAGAAGGAGGAGGAGGAGAAGGAAAAGGAGGAAGAGAAAGAGGAGGAGGAGGAGGAGGAGGAGGAGGAAGTAGAGAAGGAGAGCGAGGAACATCTCTGGCTGATAGGAAACCGTGCAGTGGCAACTTTTCTCGACGGCGGCGGCGGGGGTGGGAAGGTGGGGGGGGGGGAAGGCAGATACTGAAAATGAAAGTTCGAGTTTTCAGCTCTTCGACAGCGGGTCCTCAGGGTATTAATGCGGTTGTGGCCACCGCCAACCGAATTAGAAGAGTCTTGGTTCTGCCACAAACAAATCTAAACAATATGGTACAGAGTTGATGGGATATCAACTCTACTCCTTTCTCCACTCTGACCGTAATACCTCTTCCCTCCACCCTTCCACCCCTCCACTCTTCCATCCCCTCCACTCCACCAGGAATCAATTCCACCCCCGCGCAATCCATTCGCCCCTCGTCCCTCGTGGCTGGGTGCTCCTTGATTTCCATCCTCCTCCTCCACCTTCATTTCCTTTCTCTTCCTGCTCACTCTTCCTCCCTCCCTCCGTTTTCCCTCCGGGAAATGCGTCAGCAGATAAGGTGAAATGCAGGCGGCACCACCAACCCTATTTTCGAACGTTCCCTGACCCTTGGGTTCCACGAGGTCTTGCTCGTGTGATTGAAATCGCCTGACGACAGCCAGAACGCAGTGAACAAGTGTAGCAAAAGGGGACAACAGAGCCTTTGATTCAATGGCTGTGGGTTAATTACTTCTTGTGAATTAAATCTTTCGGTGACATCTGGAACAAAATCTATGAAATAAGTCACATTTCTGAGGTCGCATCTATAAGCTAACTGAAAAAAGTGAATACTTACTAAAATTACTTTTAAGAAATCACATTAGCCGTGACTTAAGAAAAATGAAGGCGAATTTTCATTCGAGGTATTCAACACGTATAAACGCCTCCAATTAGGTATCATAATAAAAAAAAATATTGAGACAACGCCAGATTATCTTAGTCAGCTGAAGATCAGCTCCCAAACTAATTCAGGCAACTCTTCCAGCAAAATGATGTCAGCTAAAGATTTCTAACACGCGGATTGCCTTTTGAATACGTCACAGTCGAGGGGTTTCTAGAAAACCTAACATTAATACTTCTAGGCCAATGATATCCTTCCAAAGAGCTTAATCCGGTAAAAGGAAGACCATTTAATTCCATGTGGTAGTTCTTTTAAGACTGTATGGGTTTTTGTACACAATTCATTGATTAATTTTGTTTTCGAGAAATTTTCCAGTAGATTCACATGCAGAAAAGTACCAGTATTTGTTTAATACCAAACAATTTCATTTAGAAGAAAGTGGGTGGCACCTGAGAGACTCATGAACAGCATTTCATAAGCATGAGTTCACGATTAAAAAATTATCTAATCCAGGAATTTGCTCAAGACTTTACTCACGCTTACGAACCCACCCACTGCGCCGCTACACCGAGGCATCTCCGGCTTTACCTGCTGGGGAAGAGAAAAAGACAAAATCATTTTCATAGCCCACTAAGGAAGTTCATATACTTGCAGGTAGAGACAAACAAACACACACACACACACACAT
This sequence comes from Oratosquilla oratoria, assembly GCF_046742065.1. Lineage (NCBI taxonomy): Eukaryota > Metazoa > Arthropoda > Malacostraca > Stomatopoda > Squillidae > Oratosquilla > Oratosquilla oratoria. The sequence goes on from NC_134789.1 coordinate 34,569,573, forward strand.
ACACATTAACTTCAATACAAGCATAAAACTTGAAATGTATTCACGGATTGCACCCACACATATTCATATAAAACTGACACATGTAATATTTTATACACCGACATACGATCACTTGGATTCACAATGTTCACTAAACAAAAGCGAGACAGATACATGAGCCTTGGTGCATATTTGTTAATAGAGAAAATTCATAATAACTGGATATCTTATTCCAATGATTTATTGAAAAATAAAGTTATACTAAAAGAACGAGGTTAAAGTATGAGGATGAGTAGAGAGACTTATTTTTTTATGAATGATCATCATTACGAATTATTATTATTATGATGATGATGATGATTATGATGATGATGATGATTATTATTATTTTATGAGATATGTGGGGAAAAGGTCACTCTTGGAGTTTTAGAAAAGGTCAGTCAGTCTGCCGGTCTTCTTCTTTTTTTTTTTTTTTTTTTTTGGGTCCAGTCTTGTTATGGTTTTCCATTTACATGCTTTCCCATTATATCTGAAATGTGCCACTATTTGGTCGAGACTCTTCGGGCACAGGAGGCAGGCATCATCACTTGAGGGCACGGCCTGTAGGAGGTCCTCGCATCCATGATCAGCATACAAGACCTTGCTGTACACACAAAGTATCGTTATCTATGACATGCGGAAGCTTCTTATGAGAACTTACGGATATTGCTTCGTGGAAAGCGTGGTTTTGGTTATATGCGAGTTTATAAGAGTGCCTCTATTGGCTACAAGGGTATGTTCAATACCCAACTTAATCGTGGAAATCTTTCCGTGGAGGAAAAAAAAAGTTTGGTGATCCCAGCTTAGTTCTCCACTTCTTTCAAATTTTACTTTTTCAGCTACCTACACAAGACTCCTCCTACTGAAGAAAACGATGTAAATCTTTTCATCCATCCTCGTAAAGTCTAAGCTCTTGGTCCCCGATTTTTTTTTTTTTTTTTTAATAATTCGAAAGAGAACTTGCAAACATCGGTCTGCGTTGTGTGTGCTCCTAGATGACGTCAAATAGAACAAGAGGGTGGAGACATTGGGAGGAGTCTGTCGACGTTCGTGTGACGTGTTCCAGGGCATCATCTCGCGTCTCTTACTCTGAAGTTCAGCAAATGTGGACGCATTATGCACGGAACTATGCAGCGTTAGCACAGAAATAATAACGAGTCGGAGATAAGGCATAGTTTCCTCTAGTAAAAAAGGTTATTATCTTGTACAGATTTGTCATGGGTGTGTACACGGAAATTTCTATATAATTATTGGCTCCCCATTAGAACTACGCCTGTTTTTACAAATTATGTTTGCATGCAGTCCAGTGTATACCTGTAAACTTGCTTACTACATACATACGCACACGTATGCACGCATACACGAATACACACACACACATAAATTTCCAGCTCAACAGGTACATGGGATGCAAAAAAAATGCTGCGATTAATCAAAATCGAATTGACCTAGAAATTCTATTATATCTTCTATTCGTAATACTTTTGTATAAAGTGCATATTCCATACCTCTAGCTTACTTGATGCTGGAAATAACCATTTTGACCCAAGTCAGAGCCCAAGAAAGGATTTTCTTACACTAATGAGCAGTGAATTCAGTCTTATCAAAATTGAATTCCATGGCCCCCAGCTATCTTAGCTCACATTTTACTAATCTCTTCCCCTCTCCCTCACTCCCTCCCTCCACCTTCCCACTCCCTCATGTCTTCTCAATTTTCTTCATTATTCTGCCTCCATGGATCTCATATCATAGAACCTCACTCTGTTGCACTTTATTTTCATCCAAATTATCTCCGCATTTACTCGAATTCCTTTATATTACACTCATTAATGCACGAGATACACAGCCGTATCATTTGCATACACAACTAATGCGCGCACACGCATCTCAATTATTTTATAATTATTATTATAATTGAAGTTTTGATACCTAAAAACCACTACATCTAATTTCACCTCTACCTACACCTCTTTACTTCCTCTTCCTCCACCTCTTCTATTCCACTTCCTCTTCCTACTCCACCTCTTCCTCTTCCTCCATCTCCTCCTCCTACTCCACCTACTCCACCTCTTCCTCCATCTCCTCCTCCTCCTACTCCACCTCTTCTTCCATCTCCTCCTCCTCCTCTTCTTCTCCTTTCTCTTCCTTGTCTCTCTTTTAACTATTTTCCCTCGTATCATCACTATTTTACGCACTCGCCCTTCTGATGCGCTTCCTGCAACCAGTTTCATTTGTTCGTTTTCCTGTTTCCCTTCCCTCTTTCACCCTATTTCCCTTTCACTCCTCCTCCTCCTCCTCCTCCTGGCCTTGGAGGATATCGCTCCCCCCCTCCCACTCTCCACGGAGCCCCTCGTCTCCCATGGCCTCCAAACAGAGGTGGGGAGATGAGAGGGGGAGGAAGGAGGAGGAAGGAGGGAGGAGAAGGGAGGAGGTGGGGAGAGGGAGGAAGAGTGAAGAGGGAGGAGGAGGTAAAGAAGGAGGAGGGGGGAAAAGGGAGGAGGGGTGAAGAGAAAGGAGGGAAGAGGTAGGAGGATGAAAAAGGAGGGAGAAGGAGGGAGGAGTAAAAAGGAGGGAGAAGGACGGAGGAGGGGGAAGAAGGGGAAGAGTAGTGAGGAGAGAGAGGCAGGAAGAGGGAGGTGGAGTTGGAAGAGAATGAAGCGAGGGAGGCGTAGGAATAGGAAGAAGAGCATGGAGGAGGAGGAGGAGGAGGAGGAGGAGGAGGAGGAAGGGGAGGTGGTGGAGCAGCATCAGCATCAGGGAGGACTAGGAGGAGGAGGAGGAGGAGGAGGAGGAAGAGGAGGAGAGGGAGGAGGAGTAGGAGGGCGAGGCTCGCAAGCAAACGCTCCCAAGGCAGGAAGTGGTCATTATGGGCCCTGTCACGGGGAATGCTGCTGCTGCTGCTGCTGCTGCTGGCGGTGTGTTTGTTTGCTCGAGGGTGGTTGTATTGCCCGCGTGGTGGAGAGCGTCCCGTTGTGTGGGCGAGGGGTGTCGTGATTGTGGTGATGCTTGTGGTGAGGGCGGTTGTGTGGTGGTGAGGGCGGTTGTGTGGTGGTGATGTTGGTTGTAATGATGCTGGTTGTGATGATGGAGGTTGTGATGATGGTGGTGGTTGTGGTGATAGTGGTTGTGGTGATGGTGGTGGCTGTGATGGTGATGGTGGTTGTGGTGATGGTGGTGGCTGTGATGGTGGTGGTTGTGGTGACGGTGGTTGTGATGGTTGCTGTGATGGCGACGGTCATTGCAGTGGTGGTAATGGTGGCGGTTGTGGTAGTGACAGATGTCGTGGTGGTGGTGGCCGTCGAATTGGTGGTGGCAGCGTCGGTGGTGGTGGTGGAGTTGGTGGTAGAGGTGATGGTGGTGATGGTTGTGGTGGTGTTTTGGTGATGGAAGTAGTTGTAAATCTGTTGGTGGCAGTGATGGTAGAAACTGTGGTTAATGAAGGAATTAGCAGTAATAGTGTTCATACTATACTCGAGCGAAAAAATATCGTTCTAAAACACACACACACACACACAAACTCGTATTTGACTGCACATTTATCCTTATAAATCAAGATATGATTAATATGTTGGTCCTAAGGGATTATGTTCCCGGATATTTCTAGTTTTAGATTTTTTTCATTTCATAACAATTAATCTCCTATTCTCATTTCATTCCTCTCCGCCGCATCCTACCCGCTTGTTGACCAAGGGTCCACACAGGGTTAAGGAAAGAACTGCAGTGTCGCCGACACAGACGGACAAAAAGAGAGGAAGAGAGTGGACGTGGAGGGAGGAGAAAGGAGGAGATGGAGTGACAATGAGGAGGAACAGGCAACAGAGAGAATAAGAGGAAGGAAGAGCATAAAGAGGAATGAAGAGGAAAGAGAGGGAAGAGGGGAGGGAAGAATGAAGAGTAAGAGGAGGGAAGAGGAAAGGGAGGAGTGAAGAGGTGGAGGAAGAGGACATGGAGTAGGAAGAGGAAGAGTAGAAGTGGAAGAGGAGGAAGAGGAGAAAAGGTGGAAGAAGAGAAGAGGAGAGAGGAAAGGGAGTAAAAAGAGGAAGGCAGAGGAAGACGGGATGGGGAAAATGTGGATAAGGGATAGGGAAAGAGGAGAAGAGGTGGATAAAAGGAAAAGGCGGGAAAGGAAGGAAAAGGCGGGAAAGGAAGGAAGGAAGACAGGAAGGAAGAGGAGGCAGTGAGAAGAAATGGGGAAGGAGGAGGACAGGGAGAAAGGGGAGGAAAGATGGAAGGGAGAGGAAAGGGAGAAAGATATCAAAGGAGGAAGGAGTAGGGAGAGGAAACTATCAGGAGTCAGGGAGAGAAGACCAGAAGAGAAGAGGGAGAGGAGAGAGTAAAAGGAGAGGGGGAGAGGAGAGAGGGAGCGGATGGAGGGAGGAAAGGAAAATGTAGAGACGAGGGAGGGGTTGGAAAAGAAGTTACCGTGGGAGTGAAAAAGGAGGAGAAAGAGGGAGGGGGAGGAGAAGATGTGGGAATGATGAGGAGAGGAAGGAAGGAGAGGGAGTAAAACAGGAAGGAGGTAGGGGATGGGAGGAGAGGAAGGAGGGAGGGGAAGGATGGAGAGGAAGGAGGGAGGGGGAAGGAGGGGGGAGGGAGGGAGTGGGAGGGAGGGAAAAAGAGGGAGTGGGAAGGAGGGGGAGGGAGGGGAAGGAGGAGAGGGAAGGAAAGAGTAGGAGGGGGAAGGAAGGGGAAGGAGCGAGTGGGAGGGAGTGGTAGGGAGGGAAATGAGGGAGGGGGAGTGGGAAGGAGGGGGAGGGAGGGGGAGTGGGAAGGAGGGGGAGGGAGGGGAAGGAGGGGGAGGGTGGGGAAGGAGGAGAGGGAAGGAGAGAGTGGGAGGGGGAAGGAGGGAGTGGGAAGGAGGGGGAACGAGCGAGTGGGGGAGTGGTAGGGAGGGGAAGGAGGGGGGAAGAAGGGAGGGGGAAGAAGGGAGTGGGAGGGAGGAGGAAAGAGGGAGTGGGAAGCAGGGGGAAGGAGGGGGAAGCAGGGAGAAGCAGGGGGAAGGAGGGAGTGGGAGGGAGGGGGAAGCAGGGAGGAAGGAGGGAGGAGGAAGGAGGAAGGTGGAAGGGAAAGGAGGGAGGGAGTGTAAGGAGGAAGGGGGAAGGAGAGAGGGCAGGGAGGGGGAAGGAAGGTGGGTGAAGGAGGGAAGGGAAAGGAGGAGGGAAGGGGAAGGAGGAGAGAGGGAGAAGGAGGAGGGAGGGAGAAGGAGGAGGGAGGGAGAAGGAGGAGGGAGGGAGAAGGAGGAGGGAGGGAGAAGGAGGAGTGAGATATGAGGAAGAGGAAGTGTATGGATAGTTGATGAATATTAATGCGGCACTGGTGCTCACTTGGGTGGTGGTGGTGGTGGTGGTGGTCGGCCTGATGCCAACCACGCAGGTCCTATCACCCAACCACGCACGCGCACACACACACACACATGTACACACACACACACACACACACACGACAGTTTCATGGGTGCAAGCACACGCAAGCAGTACACGCGTGTGAACGAATTTGCGCACCCGTTTACATGCGTACGCTCAGGTACACACGTCTTACACAGACCAATAAGGTCTACCTGGGGATACTGACATCAACACTTGTACAAAGAGGCAGAGTTGACCCCTGCAACACGGTGACGTTAGTTATGGATTTTATTTTTGCGAGAAACAAAAACAGTCATATTCTGACGACGAGGGTCGCAATCCATCGTAAGCCCTTTCAAACTGGAGGTCACAACCTTAGCTGCCTAAAATCGCCCGTTCCCGGCCAAAAGAATATACAGTGCACAAAATGGTTTTACTGTGATCAATATAGTAAGGAAGAGTACAGAGTGATCCTTGTAATTGTATAGAAAACACGCGTATGTATATTATGTACACTCGTGTGTATATATATATATAATGTATATGTATATATATGTATATATATATATATATATATATATATATATATATATATATATATATATTTGTATATATATACAGTATATATACTGTCTTGCGACACTGCTTCTGACCCAGGGCGGTGGGCAAGGTGCAGGGATGACCCGTCATCCAGGAGGTGCTAAGATGAGAGGGAGGGTGGAGGGGTGTGGAGTGTATTCAGGGATGAAATGGGTGGGAGTGTTTTTATGCCTTTCCCTTTTTGGCTACCTCCCTTGGAAGGGGGAAAAAGCCTTGGTGTATGTATGTATGTATGTATGTATGTATATATATATATATATATATATATATATATATATATATATATATATATATATATCTCAATCGGTTCAAACACAAGCAATGTTCACTCAAACAAAATTAATATTTTATCCACTGATACCAGAACAATTTCTAATGTTTCATATTTTCAACAATACCTTGTTTCTACTTAATATTTGAATTTCACCAAGATTATTTCATCTGATATATTTTCTATTTGTATTCTGCCAAGTTTGAATGAATAGGTTGTGATACACATGTAATATAGGGTCTGCTTATATGCACGCAAACTAGGATGAAATGAGCAAAAACATTTAATGACAAAATTAGTGATAAATGAGTATATTCATCAATTATTAAAATTACACTTATGATTGCAAAGTTTGATGTATGTAATTATGTTAAGCAAAATCAAACCTGACTCATCTAGAGAGACCCTCAAGTGTAAAAAATAACGCACATACGAAAACGCACGCACGCACACACAGAAACCCTTGTACATGAATATTATATATATATATATATATACATACATACATGTGTGTGTGTGTGTGTGTGTTTCAAAAATATTAACGAAGTTATTCACATTTTGAACATTTCTATTAAGCTGTGGCTCCCCACTCAAAGGAAATTGTCTGAATATCGGAGGAGAAGAAGAAAAATAAAAGGGGAAAAGGAAAAGAAGAAAAACAAAAAGAAGGAAAAGAAGAAAAGGATGAAAAAGAAAAAGTGAAAGAAGAAAAGGAAGAAGAAAAAGAAAAAGAAAAGTAAAAAAAAAAGAAAAGAAAAAAGAAACAGAAGCAGAAAAAAAGACAAAAAGGAAAAGAAGAAGAAAAGAAAGAATAAGAAGTAAAAAGAAGTAAAATCAGAAAAAGAAGAATTAAAAGAAGAAGTAAAAAGAAGTAAAAGAAGAAGAAAAGGAGGAAGAAGAAGAAAAGTACGAGTGGTTATGCTAGTAGGTGAAGTCCCTTCGTATCTCATAATATCAAATGAAGCCTAAACTTTAAATACTTCTCTAATTCCCAATAATATATCAATGGTCCAGAAGGTTTAATAGGAGGTGCCTCGACATTTCGTAATTGCGTAGGGTTTGTCTCTAGAATGCGAGTTACACCTGTGCTTTTATAATGGCATGATCAGAATAAACAAACACACAAACAGCTAAGTACAGTCAAAATAATATTTTCCGAGTGAATACTAAAACGATATTTATACATCAAATTTTAATTGATTTTGTCAGTGCATCTAAAATTTATCGTGATAAACATTCTGAAATATTCTAAGCCAACAAAGTGTAAAAATGATGAACATCGTTCCTCCTTTCTGACACAGGAGTTCATTTGCATTGAGGTAAACTTATCTAGCTCCCAAACGACTTTGTAATGCGATTTATAACAGGATTACGGAAACTCCATAACACTGGGGATTTCCGATATGATGAAGATGAAGGTTTATGTGAGATACGGGCACAACACAACATTCCTTTCAATAACGAACAACAATAAAGAAATTTGATCTATTTCCACAATATTTTCAATATTTTGTTACGACATTACGTCCATATAGTCATTCAGCATGACAGATCTTCTGAGCGAGGCCAAATTGTTGAATGGGTGAATGAATGAATAACTGATAAAACGGATGAATGAATGAATGAATGAATGGATGAATGAATGATTGATTGGTAGAATGCAAGAATGAATGAATGAGTTTATAAGTCAATAAAAAATAAATAAAAACATGAATAATTGAATAAACAATATATGAAGATTAAATAGATGAATAAACAAAGCAAAATAAATAAAACGCAAAAAGACAAGTAAATAAATAGATAAAATGAATAAAATAAGGTAACGCCTAATCTACAAACAGTTGCATTTAGTTTTTGGCATACGCACCAGTGCGACAGCGGATGGGGGATATAAAAACCCGACTAGGCAAGCGATGCGAAATGGACGTCGTGCTTTGCCAACTTTAAGATGGTGCCCTACTTGAAACGTCCTTATTCCTGCAACCAATTCTAATTTCTTTTTTTTTTCCATCTGATGGGCACATTTGGGCCAAGGTTGGTACCATGAGACGAAGACATGTTGAGTAGTCTACAGTGGAATAAAATCGTTTGGATTTTAGGAGAGAAAAGGAGAGGGAGAGAGGGGGAGAGAGAGGGAGGGAGGGAGAGAGAGAGAGAGAGAGAGAGAGAGAGAGAGAGAGAGAGAGAGAGAGAGAGAGAGAGAGAGAGAGAGAGAGAGAGAGAGAGAGAGAGAGAGAGAGAGAGAGAGAGAGAGAGAGAGAGAGAGAGAGAGAGAGAGAGAGAGAGAGAGAGAGAGAGAGAGAGAGAGAGAGAGAGAGAGAGAGAGAGAGAGAGAGAGAGAGAGAGAGAGAGAGAGAGAGAGAGAGAGAGAGAGAGTGACAGTGAGAGAGAGATAATTAGGGATAGAAAGACAAAGGCAGACAGACAGACAGGAAAAAAAAGAGTAAAAAGGAGAAGAGAACACTAAGAAGAGCGTCACCGCTGAGCCTTTGGCGTCCATAATCAAACCCTTATGTTTATTCTAGCTACCACCAAGCGATCTGATTCAGCTCAGGAAAAGCACCACAGACGTCACAGTGTCAAGGGAATTGTGATTTTGATTAATATAATGTTCTTAGAGAGGATCTTTATTTCAGGAGAGACCCTGAATGCATGCGTTCAATTCCAACGTCAGGTCATTTTGATCAATAGAAAGGAATGTATACATATGCACACACACAACAAATTAAAAAAAAAAAAAAAAGTATCTACACAAAACAGATATATCTATGACTATATTTTAACATTTTTCCCGGGATGAAATATCAATTACTCATTTCGCGCTGAAAATTTTAACCAACAGATGCTTCCAAAACTAACTTGTACTAGTGTGTGCGTACCTCCAAGTACCACAATGCCTTCACTATATTCTGACATTTGAGCACCGCCTTCCACCTCGGGTAACTTTGAGATCAAATTGGTAGATAATCATATTCTACCAAAAATATGCATGTCAGTATCAATTTTCATTAGATAGTATCATGTGATCAAAGGGTTATATAAAGTTACAAAATAGGTATTTCTATTGTGAAATGTGTGGGTATTCGACGATAGACTACTGCGATTGGGCCACATCTTCTGAGTAAAGACTGGGAGGAACTTAAAAGACCAAACGACAAAGGAGTTTTATTACTGCGACCTGTCTTCCTATCATAGCTCCTTAAATGGTTAAAATCCTTTTAATTCCTGAGTAAACACAAAATTATGGACACGGAAGAAAGGGCGTGAGCTTCGTTATGATGACACGCATTACAGGTTTTGTTCTGTCTAACACAAAGGCACAAAGGGGAACGCAATAGCTCAGTTGGTAGAGCACCAGGTGATCGCTTGGTCAAAGACCGCTTACTTCAACCGAGTCACCAGAAACCGGTCGCTTAAAATCACCTACAACTTATTTGTACGAGGTAAATTGCCTTGCACCTTCGTGACAGTATAAGTGCAGGGAACTTCATGGTCCTGTAGCCTATTACAGAGTGCGAAAATAAGCAAATGTGCCCCCACGCTAAGGGGCAAGAAATAAGCTCCAACATGGTCCAATTAATGATAACGGGTACAACATTAAAAAGAACAATTTTATTCAGCTGGAGACAGAAACCACAAGTGAAAGGAGATTTGGCTGTTTCATTCAACTCCTTCGCTACCATGATTCTCTTCAAATATTTTGTTCTGGCTAATAGCATTGGGTAATTTCTTCATTTCCTGCTAAATGCTTTCCTGTAAATATCACCTTCACCTGAATAAAATCCTCTGGAGTTAGCCAGGACAACATATTGGCGAACGTTATGGCCACCAGGGGATCATTGGAAGGGGACCTCGTAACCCCTTTGTTTCAGGGTCTGCCCGGGGCTGAATGAAATCAAACGGCAACATCCCTCTAAAACATATTTTCGAAAACATGACAACACTGAAGAAGCTAAAACCTTGAGCGAATTTACCTTATAGAACACAAGAAAGAATTCTCAAAATTCCAGAAGGCCAGCACATGGGGATCGGTGTGCTCGTCACCACAGCACACTAAAGCACATTGTGATGCGACGTCTTCAAGGGATACGCCCCACTAGAGAGAGAACCCGACACGGCACCAAACTCAAAAGCTCCTGACTGATCCAGGTTGAGGGTTGTAATGGGACACATCGCGTCTGACGCTTTTCGTGACCTTCAGATTTGCAAATCGAGTCACCGATGAAGTGGTTCTGGTTGCTCATCGTTGTGTGTGTGTGTGTGTGTGTTCCTGTGTGCGTGCCTGCATGCGTCAGTCCGCGAGCGCGCGCTCGTGTGTGTGTGTGTGTGTGTGTGTGTGTGTGTGTGTGTGTGTGTGTGTGTGTGTGAAGTTTGATACTGAACCTAAGGACTAAATGAATAAATCAATGCATAGTTATAAAAAGGTAAATGGTAAGTAGGTAAATAATTGAATAAACAAACGAGTAAATAGATGAATAAAAATATTAAGCAAATAAAGACAAATAAATATAACAATAAGTGAGTAAATAAACAAAAATAAATAGATGAATAGATAATCATACATACAGGCAGATAAACAAATGAACAAACATCAAATAAACAAAGTAAAAAAAATTAATAAATTAACAAATAGATAAGTAAACAAGTAAACAGATAAATAATTAGATGAATAAACAAATAAATAAATAAATAGTAAATAAAGAAATTAGAAGCAATTAATACAAAGATAACAAGAGGAACTCGCTCTAGGAATCACTGAGCTGCGACCATTGCCGTCCACTTGGCACACGAGGCGTTTTCGGTCTTCCAGGACAAAGTACAAGCCAGCATTTGTTGCACATGGGATTTGAACGCAGGGACCCATCGTGCAAAACAAAGTCGGAACCAATCCGCTAATTCACTAATTCATACATATGCATATACTGTATATGTGTGTATATATATATACATATATATATATATATATATATATGTGTGTGCGTGTGTGTGTATACACACACCAAAACACCTTTTCCTTCTTATAAGAAGGATGGCCGAATCAAAATATACTTTCTTCCTACACTTCTTGCTATGTATTTGGTTTTAACCAATGTTCACTTCGAATACACTTCATGTGAGTCGGCCATATTAATTTTTCTTCTTTATTAATTCTTATTATCTATTTTACTTTTTTTCTAAGGGGGAACTTAACTTGTTTTTGTTTTCTCTTCCATTTCGTTTCGTTACTGTCCTGCGTTTGCGGAATCGTTAGTTTTCTTTTTGATTTGCGTTACTCATATTTCAGTAACTCTTAAGCCGTCTTTAACAACCCAAACGAAGCTGTCAATCAAGACAATTTCAACCCTTCAAGACACCACGGCAGTTACCAGACGAATTTTTCGAGCTTAGAGAAACCTGCAGTCCATCCTTTAATGAATAACAGATAGACAAATGCAAATATACAAATAAAGAAATGGGTACACAAGTCAGATAAAGGAGAGAGGTAGAAGAAAGTGGAAGGGGTGGGGTGGGGGAGGGCGGAGCTAGAGACCGCAGGCAATGGTGTGGACCTGGACCGATAGTTCTGCAACCAACACCTACCACACCCGCACCCACACCCAGCCATTCACACACCCACACCCACACCCACCCAATGGCGGGCAGCTCACGAACTGGTCTTTCACTATGGGCTTGGTTCCTCTGTAGAGTGAAACCTCCCCAAGCTGTACTCCGTTGGTGGCTGTGTCAACTTGGAGAACCCCAATTGAAGAAGAAAAGAAAAAGAAAGAAAAAATATATATATATATACATACATACATACATATATATATATATATATATATATATATATATATATACACATATTGTTGACTCTCGTTGTCTGGTGGTTTTGTGACATTTTCACAACTTCTGTCCACTATGATTGGACCCCCAAGGTCCACTATTACTGGTCCCCTGTGGCCCACAACAACTAGACCTTCGTGGCCCACAGTGACTGAACCTCTTTAGCCCACATTGGCTAGACTCTGTGGTCCACAGCAACTGGAACCTGTAGTCCACATCGACTGGAGCTCTGTGGACCACATCGTCTAGAGTTCCGTGGCCCAGAGGGACTGGACCCCTGTGGCCCGCAGGAACTGGACCCTTGTGGCTCACAGTACCTAGGCCCCCGTGGCCCACAATAACTGAACCCTATGGCCCACATCGACTTGAGCTCTGTGGTCCACGGCGACTGGACCCCCGTGGTCCACGAGTGGGCCTCTGGCCCACCGCTGCTAGACCTCCGTGGTCCACAGCGATTGGACCTCACGTATTGGTCCGGGCGCAGCCGACCTTGTGGGCCATATCCCGTTTCGCCTCCCTCCCACAGCAGGTCCCACCGTCGGAGGTCACGAGAACCTTCCAGAGTTTCGCTGCGCGTGAAAAACTATATCCACTCACCCCCACCCCCACCCTTCCTCTCACCCTCATCGAAGAACTCCTGCACGAAGATATAAAATTCACTCGTATTCTGTGGCACAAAAAAAAAGTTTAAACATTTCACTGCATCAAATGAGTTTTATGTTGTGTTCTGAGACTCATCAGGTGATTTTATTCAGCTGTGGAGGGGCTAGACTGATGGCAATAAGTGTCTCGATCGCTGAAAATCCTTTGTGTTCCAACTCAGTCCATTACTGACACTAAATTGTGGTTAATCACAATATATGTCACCCTCATCACATGAATTAAATCACCAAATGATCGAAGAAGCACGTAGTGTATGATAACGAGTTTAAATCAGTGGTTACAGCATCACTGACACCAAAATTTAAACCCAAAAAATTTGGTCCAAAAACTGAATTTGCTTATTTTCTTCTGACTGGTTCAAAATTATTCAAATCAACTTGAAGAGAGAAAGAGGCTGGATGTAAGACTCCAGTGTCTTCACTGACCCGATGACACTCTTCACAGCTTTTCTTCATGCTTGTACCAAATTATTCTGTTTCATTTCGGGGAGTTCACTGAGCCCAAGAGGCAAAAGCCGACCGACCCCATCAATTGCTTTTGCCCAGAGATGGCATTCGGGGATCTCATTTTATTTCTATTTTGCAGTGGATGATAGTTCAAGAGACACTGATTTAATTATTCTGATGATTTGGGTAATTAAGGCTATTGCCAAACAGTTCTGTCCAATTGTGCAGGGACTCTAGGGTATAGAGTGTGATAAGTAAATAAATAAAAGTTTAAAAACAAATTACAAAATAGTAAAAATAATTTAAATTTCGACCCAACCCCTTCAAATCAGGCGGTCAGTTTGAAAATCTTGTTCTGCCCACCAGACGATTCTGTTTAGTCGTCAGGCTCTTCAACATTAGTCCTTCGCCCTTCGCCTCACTTGTGCTTTCTTCGTGGCAACGACAATGGCGCCTTTGGCGCTGCCTCCCTCCTTGGCGCCTCCTTCGGCACGCAATCCAAAGCCAACATCAACGTGGACGGGAAAGGTGGAGAAGGGAGGGGAGGATGGGGAGGAGAAGAGAGAGGGAGGAGAAAAGAGTGAGGGAGGGTGAGGAGAAAGGAAGAGAGGTAAGAAGAGAGTTAAGGAGAGAGGTAAGGTGAGAGGGAAAGAAGTAGAGTAGGGATGAGAGAGAGAGAGAGAGAGAGAGAGAGAGAGAGAGAGAGAGAGAGAGAGAGAGAGAGAGAGAGAGAGAGAGAGAGAGAGAGAGAGAGGTGGGGGGATGGGAAGAGGGAGAAGTATACGAGGAGGGAAAGGAAGGATGCGAAGAATGGAAAGAGGAAGTGTGGGAGAATGGGGAGGAAGGATGAGAGGGAGGAAGAGAAAGAGGAGAGAAGTACGGAGAAATTGTGATTGGGAAGGAGAGTGGGAGAAGTAAGGAAAGAGGGAGAGGTGATGAGGGAGGAAGGTAGAGGTAAACAAAGAGTTAGATTGAGAGGCAGAAAGAGAGGAAGGATGCGAAGAGAAAGAGGAACTGTGGGAGAGGGGGAGAAAGGACAAATGGGGGGAAGAGAAAGAGGAAAGATAAGAAAAGTGTGATTGTGGAGGATAGAGAGGCAAGGAGGAAGAGAAAGGTAAGGAGAGATTGGTATTGGGAAGGAAGGAGGGAAAGGTCAGGAGGGAGGGATAGTTTGAAGGACAAAGGGAAAATGGGAAAGAGAAAAGGAGTGTGGGATGGTGTGAGGGAGATGGGAGTGGCAGTGAACGTGATCGTGAAATTGAAACTGAGACTAATGTGAGAGGGATGTGTATGAACAGGGGTGAGGGAGGGAGAGGAAGGGAGAGGGAGGAAGAGGGAGGGTGAGAGAGAGAAGACGAAGAGGGAGAAGGAAAGAAGACGAGATGGAAAGAAGGAGAAAGGGAGCCTGCCTGGAGGCAGGAATAGAGAGGAACTGGGATGGACAAAGAGAATCAGAGAAAGACTGAGAGGAACAGAGGAAAAGAGAGAAAGAGAGAAAAAGAGAAGGGCAGAGAGAAGCAGAGGGTACAAATAATAGAACAAAGAAAAGTCATGTATATATAAAACTTGATAAGACTAATGAAAATCATGCTCATCCTTTGAATGAAGATTGTGATTTTGTCACAGGAAGCGGAAGCAGCTATACTTACTGAGAATTTCCATATCAATATTCAACTACATATATATCACAAAATTATATAATGACTACGTCCTGTCCTATCATGTCCAATATGCCTGGTAACTATATCGTTTAATGTACCAAAAACATGAAATATTATTTGCTTTGATAGATGGACATCCTAAATTACACCGAATTATGCTAATATATATCCTGTTCTAGTGTCGACACACTGATTTCCATGTTTCTTTCTTCAAAGTATCCATTGATAAGTACTTAGGAAATAAATGGATCATGACGATATAGTGTAAGATTCTGGATTTGTGAAAACGTGACAAAATCTAGCTGTATGATATTCTCGCAGATTTTTCTAGAACGTCGACTGCAAGATTACGTTCTCTCTGATGCTCGGCAACCATAGAAAACGAGAACCTTGCATCTGCGTTTTCTCTTGCAGGAGTTACAATGCACACCAAAGAAAATGGATACTTAGCACCGACTATAATATTTTGATCCCTTTCTGTAAGCCAGGGGTTCTTAACCTTTTTTCTCCAATTCCCCAATCTTTAGTGAGCCGACTCTCCATTTCCCACCACAGCATCGGTCTTTGACAAATTCGATTTTAACCCATGCAGTGTTTAGTACGTAGATATACGCTTTGCTTTTTTGCTCCATTTTATGGCCCTTAATTTTTGTTTTCCCCACTTGGCAACTCCGCCATTCCACACCAGTGGGGAATTCCCCACAGGTAGAACCAATGCTCTAAGCCAACAATATTTCATATTTACTCGAATATAATCATGTAACTACAAACTCTTAATGGCCTCATAGCACTTTACTTAGTGACCATTATATTAGAATTAGTTATTTTTTTGAGTTTACATATCATGATTAAGTTTGTAATATTTTCCACTTCTAATATATGAGAAATTGTCTTGTATACATAGTACATATCCACACAAATACGCATATGAGATGAATAGAAATAAGATATATGCACACTCTTCATAATAGTTGTGCATCTTTGTGTATTTTTAAGACCTCTGTGGAAACAAACGAGTACACGCAACATAAACTTAGAAAAACACATACACTGCACAACCACAAATACACACTCTGATGAACATGTGAATCAATTTTAAACAGATGTATAACGACGGTAACACAATCACGGGTAAATGAACGCGAATAAAAATTCGAATGTAATTCTGTTGTGTTTTTGCGTAAGCAAGATGCACTTAAATAATTCAAGAAAATTCAAATATAAACTGAAAAAAATACATACATATGAAAATCAAAATCAAATGACACGAGATATATGGTTGATATGAATACCCAGTAGCAAATCAAAACAAGGATGCAACTTTGCAATCGTAACCAAATAAACATGGAACGAGAAAAGCTTGAGGAAACGCCACAAGTCAAATAATAAAGTGAAACACTAGTAGACAGTCATCTGTGTAAACACGACCACCTAATTGCGGTTCGATAATCATGATAAAGTGATTCTAACTGGGAAATTTACAACTGGGTAAACAGCTAGGCAATCACACTAAATTAAACACGACTTAGCAGACACCAGTACGTCAACACAACTAGACAAATGTAATAAGGTAAACTCTCTTTGAGAGTTAACCATGTAAGCACAAATAAACAATCACAGTTCCGTAATGATGGTTAAGTACACGCAACACGACTAGGCAATAACTAGTCAGCACACAATGCGGTCACTATATAAAAACGACTATAAATCCCACATAGGTAAACAAAACAAGTCACTCTCACTTTGCTAAACACGACTAGACAATCTCAACTAGGTAAGGCATTCTAGCTAAGGACGACTGAGTAAACCCAGTCCTAACTCGAGTCGAAAACGTGAACACCAACTATGCGTCGTCTTGCCTGATGGAGAACTTAGAGCAAGCAAGCAAGCAAGCAAGCAAGCAAGCAAGCCAGAGAGTGAAAAAGCAGGAACAAGCACAAGGCACTTTCGCTGTCATGGCCAGGACAATCGCGGGAACAGAAGCAGACGATTGGGTTTCTTTTTTCGGTGAAGTTGCTCGTCATTTGATCAGGACGACGCGATGCACACCCGGGCGTGCAGCACTCGTTGCATTGTGTGCTGCAGTGTGTGCTTTAAAATACGTTGAATGTGCGTGTTTTTTCATGTGTGCATTCGCCTAGCTCTATTTATCCAATTGTAATGTACGGGGTTGGAACAATACTCATGGGGTTCCATCTCTTTTCCTCCATTTTCACACTGACTAGCAGTCTTTCATAGTGTTGGCTTGGGTTATATTTTTATCTTATTCCACAAGACAGGGACAGAGTGAGACATAGGCTGAGGCAGAGGCAGAGGCAGAGACACAAGAGATAATGACAGATATAGATATATATATATATATATATATATATATATATATACATATATATATATATATATATATATGTATATATATATATAGAGAGAGAGAGAGAGAGAGAGAGTGAGAGAGAGTATGTGCGATTCACCTTGGTCTTGGATCATGTGTTGGACTCGTGATCGACAGCTATTTCCCTTCCGGAAGAGAGCTCAGAGCTCGTATGACCGATCTATGGGTAATGCTGTAACCTTACACGCACACACGCCCAACTCCCCGCCCACGAGAGTTGGAGTAACATCCGGCAGCACATTGATACTGAAATCATTTCAGCCTTGGGAGGGAGTCGAACCCGGACAGCCGTAGTGGCAGGCGAGAACTCTAACCATAGTGCCACGAGGTGTGTGTGTGTGTGTGTTTATATGCGTATGCAAGCATCGTACAGGCAATAGGTGTACGACCCTCAACATTTGTATTCACACTTGCATTACAGTTCAGGCACTATATTCATCCCTCATAAAACAGGGAGAGATACCATGTTCGGTTCTCTCGAGCGGCACAAAGCCTGACGTAAAGAAACAAAATTTTTGTTTGTTGAGGCGCTGCAGCGTCTGTTTGTTGATGCACGGCTGCACCTCGTAGGCAGAAGAGTTCACACACTCGTGTACATTTAATCCTTTCTGTACTCTTTCTATCTGGTTGCCGCCTGGTTACTTTATTCACCTGTGTATATGTGAAGCTTCTTCCCTTGGTGACGTTCTTTTTATATTATATTCTGGCCAATCCTAAACTATTTTATTCACCTGTGAGACACACTGTAGAAATTCTGGTCTTGGTCAAATGAGATCTTTTCCTCTCTAGGTTCAAATGAATAACATTCTGACGTTAGCCGCGATGAAATCGGCAGCAAAGCTTCACCGAGTCTAAGGCGGAAACTCTTCATCCATGAGGAGCTTGTTCTCCTTTCTAGTTGTCGCCTATTCACTCCGTGAAACCTTCTGATGACAGCTCTATTAACCTTTTCCTCTGTCGACAGGCGGTTCTATTCATCTGGGGCATGTCTTCTTTGAGGCAATCTCGATGAACTCTTTCTCTTCTTTACTCACTCCTGCTGACAAACAGCGATTTTACTCAGCTTGGGGAACCCACACCGTAGCAAAAGGATAATACAGAGTATACAAACACGTACATATGTACATATATCAAAATGTTTTTGTATGTGTATACAAATATACACGGAAAACCACTCGGGAAATAAGACAATATGATCATAGTGTCTTCTTTCCTGAATGGTTTTCTGCGAAACATTACATTCACGCGTTTTAGTGATTTGTGTTACAAATATACATGAGTAAATAACACAACTGTATACAGAGTATACTCATTTGGGTAATCACATGGCCCTTCTCCCTTTGTAGTAGGGGTGGCCTAGTCATAGCTTCCTCGTCATTAGGATAATTCTTCCATCACGTGTTGAGAAACATGTCACAGATGTCCGAGACCTTTAGTCGGACGGACCCTTCTTTCATTTCTTGGGCCAAGAGATGAGTCTCTGCTGAATGGATGACTTCTGAAAAGGGGCAAGGCTTCAGAGGGAAAAGAAAAAAAAAACTATACATTTGATGTCTGTATAGTTCGGCTCTTCTTTTGTTCTCTTGATAATCATGAAAGGATGTATGAAGTCAGTGTGTAAATTCCAAACATTCCTATATCTTTGGTGACCATTTCAAAAAATGACTTATTACGGTAGACGCCAAGCGATTTTATTCAGCTTTGGACAAGAATGGTTTATGGCCACCACGAGCCACTCAATGGTGCTCGTCTTGCACTTTCGTGATTTTATTCCAAGTCCAGAATATTTCGTTCGAGTGATGGAAAACTCTGGGGATGAATGAATCACCCCTTTCGACACGCTACTTTCCCTTTAAGATTTCCTTCTACAACGCTAGACCATTTGATTCATGACAAGCTGATTGTTCATGTTATGGTTATTTTTGTTAGGTATAGGTTAGGTTAGGTTGGGTCGGGTCGGGTTAGGCTAGGTCAAGCTGGATTAGGTTAGGTAAAGTGAGGTGAGGTTACCTTAACTTTGCTTTGTTTTGTTTTGCTTTTCTTTTTCTTTTCTTTTGTTTCATTTTGTTTCGAGATAAAAGCTTTCACATTGCAGTTTCCTCGTATTTTTTGCCTCATGCTGACAAGACCATTAAGTTCAGAAGATCCTCTGAATTGAAATATCCAGACTGAGCACTCTCGACAACATTCAGCATATGCTCACATTTTTTTATGCTCACTTGTAGTGTGCCAAATGGGGGATTGGTTCCCATAGTGTTTCGAATAACGTAGACTCGCGTTCGAGTCCAGTAATTTCTTATCTTAGATATTCGAGTACACTGGGTGAAGGTGACGACCTAGGACGCAGCTAAGTTCCTCCAGGCGCGCGCTCTTTACATTTTTCTCCTCATGTACAGAAAACTCTGGTTCTGTGTAAATATGACTTTTACATATTCTTGCAATGGTGCAGATTAAAAAAAGACTGACTCCTGTTGCAAGGCAACTAATGCATATTGCGATATATCTTCTTGTAGTATGCTCGGTGCTCTCAGTCGAGCACTCCCTTGTGGCAATGTGAACTCGTTCAAGTTTTCCAGTAGAGGTACAGCCGTCTCTGTTGTGTGTGTTGGCACCCTTCGATTACCCGGCCCGTCCGTGTTCGCCGTCGCCATCACCCATTCCCACCCTCTTTCGTTACCCACCGTGGTAAACAGTCCCCGCAAAAGGCACTCTTTCTTGTTCTCATGTCAACCTCTCTCCCCTCCTGACATCGCCGCTTACGTCAGGACCCTCTTCCTCCTTCGGCCTCGACCTTGTTGTGCTGCCAACGCTCACGACGCCTAGGCCGCCGCCGTAGGGGTCGCTGCCCCTGACCCCTTTGCCTTCATTGCCATCGTCCCTCGCCGCTACAAGGTCATCGCAAACAGCCTCCGTCACCGACAAACACGAGGCTCCTCCATCGCCGTTGTTGACGCCGACGCCGCCTCTCAGGTCGGCGCCACTCTGTCCCCATCCTAAGCTGTCGCCATCTTGTGCTTCTTTAAAGTAAGTTATTGCCTTTGCTATACGAGATGAAAGTTATAACAAAGAGGAATAGGGAATCTTTTGACCAACTTTCAAACAATACAAGCCAAGCAAAAACAAAAGGCTTTTAACTAGCGAGGCATTCGACTTACTTTTTTTTTAACCTTTGTGCTTCTGACCTAGATTCGGCTAAACTGTTGATTTCTGGTATACGAGATAACTTGTGTGTCTAACAGGGCATTTCGAGCCTTTGTTTCAACCTGAAGATTTTCTTTTCTATTTTTCTTCCTTTTTTTTCACAAGACCTGCTTGTGTCTTTTTACATGTAGAGGGTATCTGTGGTCTTACAGTGAAAGAGCGGGAGAATATCGTCCACATAACCTGGCGTTTGTGTAAAAATGAAGTTTTCAATTTTAGGCCCTGCTTCGAATATTTCCTAACCTTGAAAAAATACTAGGATTTCTGTTTTTGCAATAGCAGATTCAGACAGACCGACAGACAGACAGACACATACACATACACTCGGTGGCGCGGTTGGTAGAGTCCCAGACTGTCAGTGTGGCGGTACCGGCGGTAAATGGTTCGAATCCTGCCCAGAGCTGAAATTATTTCAGTATCGCTGCGCTTCAAGTCGTTACTCCAACTCTCGTGGGCGGCGAGTTGGGAGTGTGTGCGCGTGTAAGGTCATAGCATTACCCATAGATCGGTCATACGAACTCTGAGCTCTCTTCCGGGAGGGGAATAGCTGTCGATCACGAGTCCAACACGTGATCCAAAGACCAAGGTGAATCACACAAACACACACACACATATACAAAGAGGAATAAAATTAATGAAAATGAAAGAAAAAGAGAAGAGACATTTGAAGAAACAGAGAGAGAGAGAGAGAGAGAGAGAGAGAGAGAGAGAGAGAGAGAGAGAGAGAGAGAGAGATACAGACAGACAGGTATACAAAGCGAGAGGCGGCGCCGCTGCTGTTGTTGAGAAAGAAAGGTGTCGCTTGCAGGACGATGACGTCAAAGCGCTGTTCCCCGGCCTGGCTGCAGTGCGGCCTTGCGTGACTCCAAAACGGGAACATTCCAGTGACAATTCCATAGATCTACGTGTAGTTCTCTATATCGAAAATCTCTGAAATTCAGAAATGGCAAATATGCGGAACGAATACGTCCTCCGAAAATTCGAACGGAACATGTTTCTGTGCACATATTCTTCATTTTTTAACATTCCTTCCCCCATATTAGAGACTACCATTTTCTAGATATTACCATTAATCTTTCTTTTAGAATTCCAACAGAAAGAAATGTAAGTAAATGCATTTTAGGAGGATGAGCACGAGTAGGGGAGAGGGCGAGTGTGGGTGTAGGAGCGTGAGAGAACGGACGATCCGCTGGAACCGGTAAAGTCGGTAACGCGAAGGTCATGTCGTCGTCTGA
>NC_134789.1:34596224-34601224 GCF_046742065.1 Oratosquilla oratoria
TCATTGGGATGTTAGAAATATTTTAGAAGTAATCAATTGCCTGCGGCAACATCAAGACTCTTGTATCTTCCAGTTCAGTTTTAGAAAGACTATATAATGTATATATATATATATATTGCATTAAGAAACACTTTGATCACAATATGAATGTTCGCTTGTGGTTGAACAAGTTTATCAATAACAAAATTGTAAATAGTTCAGCAAGACGCAGAGAACCTGGGACAGCCTAGGCACTCTAACTAGCTTCACTTGAGTGAGGTCACTGTGTGACCTCGTCTAGCTCCTTTCATTCTCTTATTTTTTGTTTTTATATTGTTTGTTTTTTGTGATATGTCTGTATTCCCTGAAGATGTCTGCATAGACGAAAACGCGTGGAACACGTCTCTCATTTCCCACTGGTCCTCAGTAATTTTGATGTCCACACGTTTTTGTGATTTTTTTTTATATATGTATGTATGCATGTATGTACACATATATGCAATGTATGTATACATACATGCAATGTATGTATACATATATACAATTGTGTGTGTGTTTGTGCATTTGTTTTTAAAGAGACTTTTCAATTTGGCGTGGACTCCAGACGACGTCAGGAAGAATCTGTATGGTTCCCGGCATTGACAGCAGTTGTTAGACAACCCGTTGGGTATATTTCCTAATCATTATTATAGATACTGGAAGGATATAGAATAATGGATTTCATAAGAATTTTAAATAATTACATAGACACACACACATAGACACACACACACACATAGACACACACACACACACACACACACACACACACACACACACACACACACACACACACACACACACACACACACACACACACACACACACACACACACACACACACACACACACACACACACACACACACACACACACACACACACACACACACACACACGGGCGTAAAAATTCGCGCCGGTATGTCGTATTTCGCGCCGATTTGTCGTTTTTCGCGCCGGTAGTTCGTATTTTGCGTCGGATTGTCGTTTTTCGCGCCGGTTTGTCGTACACGCACCGAAGGTTTTTCTTTGCATCGTGCAGCCTCCTCCTGGGCTTCGAAGCTCGTCGACGGGAGTTCCTCGCCGCGGGGTTCCACCACGCGGAGGACACGCTCTCTGCTGCGTGTCGCGCAACGGTCCTCGGGAGCCGCCTCCCTCGATATCCTTCATCCCACGGGAGCCGAGTCCTCGATGGGGCATTCGCGCAACGGAGTCCCTCCGAGGAATCCTGCGCCGTGTGTGTGTGTGTGTGTGTGTGTGTGTGTGTGTGTGTGTGTGTGTGTGTTTGTGTGTGTGTCTGTATATATATGTATATATATATAATATATATATATATAATATATATATATATAGTATATATATACATATATATATATACACGGTAAGATGCAGTCCTCTTCAGAAGTACAGAATGGAAGGAGGGTACTATACTTATATAACACACTCTTACAAACAGAGGGGTATGGGAAGGGCCAAAGGGCACCAACTTGACTAATTATTGAGCAGTCGTGCAGCATGGGGTCAGGTGGAAAATGGCTATTGACGCTGTTGGTGACCATAATACCGGATATCATATCCGGCTGACGGGCTCAAACTCCGTGGGAGTGACATTTTACTCCTAAATCTATAATATATATATATATATATATATATATGTATATATATTATATATCTATAATATATATATATATATATATATATATATACATACATACAAATCTATATCTCCGGAGTCCCTTGCCCCTTTGAAATGTTCATATTGGGAATATATTCTGTTAATATGGATTCAACCATCTTCCTCCTGAACCCGGAACCAGATTTATACACAAGATCAGCTTTGTCCCAGTCGAGACTCACGTGCTGGAACACTGCCGAACTTTCTTGTCCGTACTTGATCGAAAGTTTAGGTTCATTCAGCCTCGTCAGGCCAAAGCTCTCCCTGCCAGGCCAATGTAATACCCACACCTGGATTGTGTTCTTTCAACCTATGAGGGACGTTATCTATTTTTTTTCTTTATGGTGTTACATTTAGTTCATAATTACCGGAACTTACTCTACTCCAGTAGCTATCAGGACTGCTGTCCCTTCACCGCTTTCACTATGCCTCTCCAGACCAATCTGTCCTCCGTTCTTTCCTTCCAATTTTGTAGGTCAGGGTTAATGCGGGCCAAGTCATTCGCCACTCCATCGCTCCACCGCGCCGGTACCTAGGTCTTCAACACCATCAATAAAAAAAAATAAGTTACCGTAGGAGAATGGCGATACTGCATGCTAACTACTTAATATTGTTTTTTAATCATTAGCAACAGTAACTGGCCATACAAATAAATCCATGAAACCCGTTGGAGGTACTTTATCATGGTATTGCAGTACGGCAGTATGAGGCTACAGGGCAAGGCTTCGGCCGCAGGAAATTACCTGACGTCAGCTACGGACCACCTCAGCACCAAATAGAACAAAATCTATTTCAAATTAATTTAAATTCTAATTCTACCGAGTCTTCACAGCTCTGCATTTCCAATGTCCATGCACGCTATAGCTTGTTCATTCCAACCTTGATCAAAATAAGGCATTTTTCCTCAGTTTGGTTAAAAACCTTGGAATGAATGCATTAACACAGAAAATGTATATAAAGATAATTGAACGAATTTTGGGAAAGAAAAACTCAGCTGTTCACCAGCGATGTGAACAAAGCCCAGTGAACGAGCCAGAGTGTTCATAGTACTGGTATCTAGTCGTAGGGGAGTGCTTCCTAGTCGACCACTGTCTCTGATTCTGTATTCTTTTTTTCCATTTCATCTATCAAAAAAGAGCCTCTGATTAAAAGGGTTCTGCATATGGAACGCATTACGTCGACAAATAATCACTCCCCTCTCCCTCCCCCTCCCCCTCCACCTGCAACTCCTCCTCCTACTCCTACTCCTCCTCCGCCACCAATTACCTCCAGCTCCTCAACCTCCTTTCTTGACCTCCTCCATATCCTCCAACACCTCCTCCTCGAGCCCAACTTCTTCCTGATCGAGTTCTTCCTCCTATTCCTTGGCTTCCTTTTTCGACTCTCAACATCACCCTTTTTTCATTTAAATTGATTTCTCACCATTATCCTTCTATATTTTTCGCTTCGTCACTTTTTCCTCTTCCCTCCTTCCTGCGCCATACCTCAATCCTTCTCTCGTCCTTATCTCTCAATTCTTTCATTCATTTTGCATTTATCTCATTCATCTTAATCGTTCTAATCTTAATTCCCCTATTCGTCTTCTCCGTATCTCTCTTTGCATCGTATCTTCCATCTTGCTTCTCCGAATCATTTCCCGTCTTAATGGTTCGATAAGAAGAATCCTTATCTCTTCGTTCAGCTTATTGCTTACTCCATTTTTACTATCGTTTATTCCCATAATACTATTACCTTATCAATTTTCCGTCCCTCCCTATCAATAAAGTCATCCATCTTATCTCAATTTCCCCTTTTCAAGTCGGATGGTGACCCTTACCGATTTCATTATGGTGAAGTCGGGGGATTTTTATTCAGACAAGGAAAGACGCAGAGACTTTATTCTGGTTAAGGTCAGATGATTTCATTCCACTAAAGAGGAACCTCTGGTTCGGCGGAACATGTTTATGTCCTCTTCGTTTTCCTTCTCCTCATCATCCTCTCCGGACACGTTTTCACTTTTCCCTTTCACTCTTATATCCATCGTTTTACTCGTCATTCATTGCATTTACAACTGCAGCCTCAGCACCATACCACACCATCACCACAACTAATGCCACAACACTAGACACAATACCACACCATCACCACAACTAATACCAAAACAATAGACACCAAACTACACCACCACCACAACTAATACCACAATAATAGACGCCACACCACACCACACCACACCATCACCACAACTAATACCACAACAATAGACACCATACCACACCACAGCCATAACTAATACCACAACAATAGACAACATAGCCACAACTAATACCACTACAATAGACACCATACCACACCACCACCACAACTAATATCACAACAATAGATACCACACCAGCCAGTACCACAGCAACCGACATCACAACAACTAACACCGTAACCACACCCAACGCCACGGCAACAACCTACACCACCACCAAAACCAACACCAAAATTAAAACCGGCACCACCACCAGAATCGACACCACCACCTTAACCACCAACACATCCACCACAACCAACACCACGACCTAAAACACAACAATCACCATAACTACCACTAACAAAACATTATGACGACAACCAGAACAAACACCACTATCATAATCACAACCACCACCACATCTCCCATCACCAGCACCATATCCCCCAACACCACAACAACAATAACTATAACCCCATCACCCACACTACCATCACCACCACCATAACCTCCATCACAACCACCGCAACCTCCCACTCCCACTACCACCATGACCTCCTACCACCAGCATAACCCCTACCACAACCACCCTCGCCCCCGCAGATAACTTTGCCACCACCTTCACAACAGTTATCATCATTATAATCCATGCTCTTATCATTATCTCCTTTTCTCAATTTTACAATTATAAGTACCAGGACATATCTAGTGCTTTACTGTTATTCTTTTCCATCAGATGACTGTAGGCCCTTGCAGAGTACCATAAACTCGACGAAGAGCTTACAAATATCAATTTAACCCTTTAAGAGATAAATTGATTTTTAGCTCATTTTCTATCTGTCGCCAGGCGGTTTCATTCAGATGTGGTAGTGGTGGTGGGGGTGTGAGGAGGGTGTCCTTCGCCCTGGAAGGAAGTTAAACCCATTTACGAACTTAATCCCCTTCCTCCATCTTTGCTCAAGCCTTGTCTTCACTCCCCTCTCTCTCGCTCACCTCGCTTCATTTAATTTACCTCTCCATTCTCTCCTCTTCCTCCTCCTCATCTCTTCCTTACCCTCAATCCAGTCAATAGCTTGGTCTTCCTTCGGTC
>NC_134789.1:34606224-34616224 GCF_046742065.1 Oratosquilla oratoria
TCTCACGTGAATAAAATCGTTTGCCGGCATCCGAGACAAAATCTGCACATTCTGCGTCGCTTTAGCTCTCCGAGTTATCATTTTGATTTCGTCGTCACTGTAAAGTGGATGGAATCGTGTGATGAAACACTTGACTCTTCCTGTAAATTCTGGGAATCATTATACATCTGTTCTGGCTGTCATTAGTCGAATCTGTTCATCTTTGAGAACCTCCCTATCCCTCTCGTAGACTTGAGGACTCTCGTGCACTTCTCTGACTGCAACCAGATGGCTTCATTCAGCCGAAGGATCACCAATCCCGACAGTGGTCAATTGTGATGACCTACTGTTCACACACTGTTGTGAAAAACGAACAGGGGGCTTTATTCGGCTTCAGGTTGAACTCCCGCCAGAGTTCGACCTACTGCAGATCAACTGGGGGCTCTTATCATTCGGAGAGTCCCCGTCTTCCCATCCCCATAAAACTATGCGTCACCAGAAAATATATTTTTTTATCATTTCTTAACGTTTTCCTTGTGGAAAGGGTTCCGCTCTGCTGAATAAAATTGCTTGGCAAATACAATTATGAACACACACGCATACACACACACACACACACACGCACACACACAGACACACACAAACACACACACATATATATATACTAAAATACTTTCCCCTTACACCTGAGGTTTACTAGATAAGGCATGCAATCACACTTTTATAACTTCTTTGTATATACATATACATATATTCATTACATATATATGTGGATGCGTACATACATTCGTTGGGAACCAAACCCAGATATAAGCAGTTGCGAGTTGCAACTGAAACCTAACGTTCCCACTGACACACATTCACGGAAAGAATTAAGTCAGGAAGCAGATCTAGATGAAATTTAAAACTAATTACAGAAGGTCTTGTGCACACATCACTTGGGCCTGTACATATTTCATTAACAAGCGTTTAATGAGCCGTGCAGCACGTGAATTATGCACATGTTAAATATGGACGGAGCGTTTATATATATACCTTACGTCAGTTGAGAAACTTAAGATGGCTGGCAAGTAAAAATATAATCCATCACCTTTGCCCTAAATGCAAGGAGAGCCATCGTAAATGAGCCACTGGTACAGGTTATGGATCAAATTCGAGCCTTAGTACTTCGAGATAGGATCAAGTTTTAGCAGACCACAACATCTGGCTCTTATTTCGTAGTTAATAATTTTGTAGCCTTAAACTCTTTGGTAGCACTTTGTTTTTATTCTGGTCGCAGCCAGACTATTTTATTCTTCTTTTCATCTTTGTAGTATCATACTTTTCAGTAGCAAAGGGGATATGTGTAACGACCTAAACCAATAGTTTAACCCCTAACAATGTTAGTTTTCATTTTATAATACCAACATGCAATATGAAACATACAATTACGAGTAGATACATGAACCGCTTACGCGTACGGTACACACTATTAAAAGGCAGCACATTTAGACTGAGAAATTCATTATGCAGACAATTTCCCCTCAACCATACGAAGGTCGGATGCATATGGGGATGAACTATATGTTATCACCTTACCTCTCGTATCTTCTTAATCGCGGGTTCGAATCCCGCACTTCTCCCCTATTCCCAGTGGTGACTGTCACCTGCCCCAACACTCGAAGAGCATAGGGCAAAGGTGACGGCTATGCGCTTCCTGGCGTAGGCTCCTCACCACCTTACCCAATCCTTGAGTGACCGATTTTCAACTTTGATTGATCATTACATTACAAAGATTTAACCCCTGAGGGGTGGTGCCCTTTAAGGATCAACTTTTTGACAGGACCAATTAGATTCATGCCCGCGGGGAGGTGAAATGCAGAAGCAAAGATCTAAGACTTTGTCTAAGCGAGGGGAATTGAGTAATCCTATTTCTAATGACCATACGGTATTCAAACTCTCACATCCGCTTCAAATGTTTCCTTTTCACCATTCCTCCCTATGCAAAATCCCTTACCTCCAGTTCCCAACTTAATCTAACAAAGGCAACCCCCTCCGAGCCGCTGAAATTAACAATATTATCATATCTAAAATGAAATGATGTGCCTTATCATATAAAACTGAATAACTGAAGAACTAAATGAAAAATCCAAATAAAATAAACATCACCAGTCAATATGAACTGACGCTGATGCAAGGCACAGATCATGCAATGGCAGTATTTACGAGTTCACTCCATTCCAAATAATTTTGTTCATATTCAAATGGTTTCATTCATTTGCAAATGATACACGCGACTTGACAATATATAAAGGGGCGAAGCGCGATGAAATTATAACGCCAATTAAGAAGTCGGATGGCGCGTGTTGCTCTTACTATGTTTGGCTCTTTCACACTCTTAGGCTCAAGTGCGAGAAAGAGCCTCTTCTGTCTGTATGTCTGTCTGTCTGTCCGCCTTCTTTAATGACAGTAGAATGACTTGCGCTCGTGTGTGTATGTGTGTGTGTGTGTATGTGTGTGTGTGTGTGTGTGTGTGTGTGTGTGTGTGTGTGTAGGTGTGTGTGTGTGTGTGTGTGTGTGTGTGTGTGTGTGTGTGTGTGTGTGTGTGTGTAGGTGTGTGTGTGTGGTGTGTGTGTGTGTGTGTGTGTGTGTGTGTGTGTGTGTGTGTGTGTGTGTGTGTGTGTGTGTGTGTGTGGTGTGTAGGTGTGTGTGTGTGTAGGTGTGTGTGTGTGTAGGTGTGTGTGTGTGTAGGTGTGTGTGTGTGTGTGTGTGTGTGTGTGTGTGTGTGTGTGTGTGTGTGTGTGAGTGCGCGCGCGCGCGCGTACGTGCACGATTTATCCCCAAGCTGTGTGCACAGGTGTACATTTTGTATGTACGTTTGCATATCCATGTGTATGTGGACGTGTATATGTACGTGTGTGTTCACATGTACACATGCTTGTGTGTACATGCATGCCCATGCGTATGTAAATGTTAACACGTGCAAATGTGTTTGTACGGGTGTATGTGCACAGGTATATGTCCACGAGTACATGTATACAGATGCACGGGCATATATAAATGCGTTTTTGTACACAGGTTTCTGTGCACGAGTGTGAGCACGGATGCATGCTCACGGCTGTGTGTGTGTGCGTATAGTTGCACATGTATGTCTACGTGTGCGCGCGTGCATGTGACCTATATTATTTTCTAGATTGGCATTCCGCGCTGAACTTTTAAATTCTTTCATTTCCTATCTGGTCCAGCCATCTAAATCAAATTGTCTGACGATGGACAGATAAAAAAAAGCGTTTCCTTTTGTGTGTGTTGGAGATTATTCTAATTTCTTCCTCTCTTCAACGTGGTGGTATATATAGAATTTGTTGATGCTAACGAATAACCTTGACAACACGATGATGTAGTTAATACATATTCTATTTTGGCGTACTCCAGACGATTGTTCCAAGTGAGGGGTGCATCCAAGTGAAAGTACTGAAATGTGGCGTTACTTGGAAAATTTCATTCTGGTTAACATCAGGAGCACCACTGTAGAAAAAGGGATAAGAATTGCAACAACTTCATCATACTGATAACATCTTAGACAATAAGTGCCTGGGGCTCCCCGATGTTCCCGGCAACCAATAAGGAGGAGGTGGGCGTGGCCTTAATGCCAAGCTAACACGAACGAAACTCAGGCAACTGAACGATGCGCCATGCAGCTAGAGGAGGACGAAGGAGCGGAGCCTAATTGTCAGGTTTGTGTGAACGGGCTGTGGGTAAGTATACAATCCCATAAACAGCTACAGAAGCAAGGACGCCTCGCACAGGAATGAGGGAAGGGTCTTTGCTTGCCACCACCAAACCCTGCTGGTGCGGAATCGAGTTTCATATTGCATCCCGCTGTGTGTTCTAAGCCAACAACGCCGACCACATATTCCTTTCCAGCCTGAGGACAGGCAAAGCTGAGTGCCAGCTTCTAGTGCGCGTTGTGGGTTGTGGGTTGGGAAGATTCGAGTAGGTGATAGTATTCGGGTGGGGGGTGCGGTTGTGGGGCCGGGGGTTAGGGGTTAGGGAGTAGTGGGGTTAAGGAGTTGTAGGGATTAGGACTGAGGTTGGGTGTTTAGGGGGTCGGGAGCTATATTGGGTTCCCTTACCTGTCATGAAAGGCAACTAAATTGTGAAGAGCGAGGCTCTGGGGGGATCTCCCTTTCCATATTTCTTCTGCAGTGAGGAGGCGAGGGACGACCTCGCTCGGCTATCCCCCCTTCCATGAGGAGGGAAAGACATTATCATTTGTGTTAAATGCTGTATGACCACAGACTCGACCTATAGATGGAAATTAAGTCTTCATGACACACGAATAAACAAAAACAGACTAAGGAAATTAGACAAAAACTGTGACAAAACGAGAGACAAACCTAGGCAGAAAGAGAGAGAGTACATAAGAGACAAGAGAGAAGGACCGAGAGAAAGAGAGAAGACGGAGTAAAGGCGATATAATCGCATATTTATAAAAGAGAAGGAAATTCAGCGAGGCGTGTCCGCACGTGGAATACTCCAGAACTCTGCCACCTAATCCAATGTTTACAACACTGAGAACATCGACCCGGCTATTTCTGCTCTCCGAGAGCCAAGAATAGATGCTCACCCCCCTGTGCTCCAAGACACCAACAGGGAGGGAGGGAGGGAAAGAGAGAGAGAGAGAAAAAGGGAGAGAGAGAGAGAGAGAGAGAGAGAGAGAGAGAGAGAGAGAGAGAGAGAGAGAGAGAGAGAGAGAGAGAGGAGAGAGCGAGAGAGCGAGAGAGAGAGAGAGAAGGAGAGAGAGAGAGAGAAGGAGAGAGAAATGGAGAGAGAGATAGAGAGAGAAATGGAGAGAGAGATAGAGAGAGAAATGGAGAGAGAGATAGAGAGAGAGAGAGAGAGAGAGAAGGAGAGAGAGAGAAAGAAGGAGAGAGCGAGAGAAGTAAGGAGGGAGAGAAGGAGAGAGAGGAGAGAGAGAGAGAGAGAGAGAGAGAGAGAGAGAGAGAGAGAGAGAGAGAGAGAGAGAGAGAGAGAGAGAGAGAGAGAGAGAGAGAGAGAGAGAGAGAGAGAGAGAGAGAGAGAGAGAGAGAGAGAGAGAGAGAGAGAGAGAGAGAGAGAGAGAGAGAGAGAGAGAGAGAGAGAGAGAGAGAGAGAGAGAGAGAGAGACACTTTAAACTTCCTCTTGCCCTAACTCTTCTTTTCTTTCAAAAGAATTAAGTTTATCCTGAAATTACGGTCACTTTGTGGTTTTTAAATGACGTCAGGTAGGCACCTCCTGGTATAAACCCATTTAGATAAAGCACAATGGCAACACATGTACAGGGTTGTGCAGAATACTTGCATAGAAGATCCCTCCAAATTCAAGAAAAATGGTATCTGTGCGTACTAGGTGGAAAATGAATTTCACTAAGAGGCACAAGAAGATACATATAGGAGTGCAAAGATAGAATCACAAAGGTCGAAACAAGATTCAAAGCTACTCACCTTCCAGGTTTTGTATCCAAAAGGAGAAGGCTATACAATGTACGTGACTGCAACCAAATTCTTCAGTGTAGATTATCTCCTTTCTCGAGGAAGAGAAAATATAACACACAAACACAAACACACACACACACACACACACACAGCCCAGGGCTGGAATAATTTCAGTATCGCTGCGCTTCGAGTCGTTACTCCAACTCTCGTGGGCGGGGAGTTGGGGGTGTGTGTGCGTGTAAGGTCACAGCATTACCCATAGATCGGTCATACGAGCTCTGATCTTTCTTCCGGGAGGGAAATAGCTGTCGATCACGAGTCCAACACACGTGATCCAAAGACCAAGGTGAACACACATACACACACGCACACACACACACACACACACACACACACACACACATACACACACACACGCAGAGGAGGTCCCCTCAGAAACGTACAACCCAAACGCATTTCATTCCTGCTGTA
Organism: Oratosquilla oratoria; assembly: GCF_046742065.1. NCBI lineage: Eukaryota > Metazoa > Arthropoda > Malacostraca > Stomatopoda > Squillidae > Oratosquilla > Oratosquilla oratoria. The sequence continues at coordinate 34,612,129 of NC_134789.1, forward strand.
TCAGCTTAACTTGACTAACAAAAATAACTTTCATTGCAGGAAAACTAAAACGCATAGAAACAGATAAGACACCCTACAACAACAGGAACAATATGTAAATACTCAGTTGTAGTACACCACGGGTCGCCAGAAGTGCATTGCGAGCTGGCCTAGACGGCGCGGCGCCGCCCGGCCTCTGGCTCCCGAGGGCCACATCCTCTTTAGGCACTCCGTGGCACTGTGCCACCTATGCACAGCGATTGCCCGTGTCATGCAACCCCCGGCACTCACCAATATCCAGTGCGCGAGGAGGAGAGAAGTGGATATGGTGTACACCTAGATATGCACCCCATGTGTACGGTATAGTGAGTACGGTATATTGTGTGCATTGTGTATAAGCGTGGCCTATGGTGAAACGATTTATTCATCTAGTTTCCAACCGTGCAGTAGCTACTTGCCCCGCGAGGTGACTTAGCATGATGGCCTTTGTCGGAACTCGGGGATTGAGGACCAAATGTCTTTATTATATAAAGTTCAATGGTTCTGCGTAATACTTCGAGACTATCAGTGAACAAGTATTAACAAGTGAAATGTTTCTATACAACTAGTAGAGAAAACAAGCACTAACTTTCCATCTCTATGTTACATGAACACTGCATGATTGAATTGGGATATCACATTGCACATACAAAGATACGACCCTTTTTCGTTTCTGTGTGAAATACGTTTGCTACAAGCATTTGTTGGAGGACCTATCAAATGGCGGCGCAGTCAGCTAGAGTTCTTGGAATAGTAGCAGTAAGAGTAGTAACAGCAGTAATAGTATCAGTAAAAGTACATCGGAGTAGAAATAGTAACAGTGAGAGGAGTAATAGTAGTAGTAGTAACAGTAGATTTAGTAGCAATAGAAGTAGTAATAGTAGTAGTAACAGTAAAAGTAGCAATAGGAGAAGTAGTAAGAAATAGTAACAAAAGAAGTAGTAGTAGTAGAAGCAGCAATAGTAGTTTTTAAGAGAAGAGGGGAACAACTGTAAGTGAAGAGTAGGATGAAGAATACGAGGAAGAGGAGATCAAGAGGAAGGAAGACTGAGGAGTGGCAGAGTGACGAGGAGGAGGAGGAGGAAAGGGAGGGGAGGAAGGGGAGGGGAGGAGGAGGAAAGGGAGGGGAGGAAGGGGAGGGGAGGAAGAGGATAGGGAGAAAGAGGAGGGGAAGGAAGAGGAGAGAGGAAGAGGAAGGAAGAAAGATGAATGGGAGAAGAACGAAAGGGAGGAAGAGAAAGGAAGAGGAAGATGAGGGGAATTAATTGGAGGGGAAAAAGAGGAGGGAGAGGAAGAGGAGAGGAGGAAAGAGGAGGGGGAGGAAGATGATGGGAAGGAAGAGGGGAAGAGGAGGGGAAGAGGAGAGGGAGAAAGAGGAGAAAGAAGAGGAGGGGGAAGAGGAGGGGCAGGAAGAGGAAGTAGGGGAAGAGGAGGGGTGAAGAAGAGAGGGAAGGATGATGAGAGAGGGAGGAGGAAGGGAGGAGGAGAGAAAGGAGAATGAGCGGGAGGAAAGGAGGGGAGAAACAAAAGGGCGAGGAAGAGGAGGGGAGGAAGAGGAGAGGAAGGAAGAGGAGGGGAGGAAGAGGAGAGGAAGGATGAGGAGGGGAGGAAAAGGAGGGGGAGGGGGAGGGAGAGGAAAAGGAGGGGGAGGGGGAGGGAGAGGAAAAGGAGCAGGAGGAAGAGGAGAGGAAGAGGAATGGGAGGAAGAGGAAGGGGAGGAAGGGGAGGAAGGGGAGGAGGAGGAAGAGGAAGGGGAGGAAGGGGAGGAAGAAGAAAGGAGGAAAAGGAGGGGAGGATGAGGGGGAGAGGGGGAGAAAAATGAGCAAGAGGAAGAGGAGAGGAATGGGAGGAAGAGGAATGGGAGGAAGAGGAAGGGGAGGAAGAAGAGGGGAGGAAAAGGAGGGGAGGAAAAGGAGGGGAGGATGAGGGGGAGAGGGGGAGGAAAAGGATCAGGAGGAAGAGGAACGGGACGAAGAAGACGGGAGGAAGAGGAGGGAGAGGAAGAGGACGGGAGGAAGAGGAAAAAGAGGAGCGAGAGGAAGAGGAAAAAGAGGAGGGAGAGGAAGAGGAAAAGAAGAGGGAGAGGAAGAGGAACAAGAGGAGGGAGAGGAAGAGGACGGGAGGAAGAGGAAAAAGAGGAGGGAGAGATGAAAGAAGAGTAAGAGTACGAAGAAGAGGAGGAAGAAAAGGAGGAAGAAGTAGAGGACGGAGAGGAGGAAAAGATGAAAATAAGGAACAGGTCAGGAATTGAAAGAGGAAGAAGAGGACGAGGATAAAAAAAAAGAAAAGGAGAAAGAGAAGGAATAAGAAAAAGAGAAACAACAGGAGAAGGAAGAGGAGGAGGGAGAAGAGAAGGAGGAAGAGGAAGAGGAGGAGGGTTTACATCAGGCATCTCCTCACATATGAAGTCTCTCACTAAAGAAACAAGAATTAGTTCCTTCAAGCTCTACAAGAATCTTCTTTTACTCTTGGGAGAAGCTCTTTTGGAAGGCAGAAGCTTCTGCCTGTCAAGTCGAAATTTGTGTCTCCGCAATTACTTCATCAAGTGCCTCGAGTTCCCTTCCCAGGCCACATTGGACCTGCGACGTGTTGCGCTGCACGTCGTGCAAGTGCCTCCTAATGTTGCACAAGCAACTCGGGTGTCACACGACCCCCTACCCCGCTCCCAGCACCTCCCCACCGCACCCTCAACCTCTATGTCCTTTGCTTATTCGAGAAGCTCCTCGCCAACTCAGTTCATCTACTCTACTCCTACCCTTACTCCTCTACCATCCCTGTCTCTGTTCTGTTTTCTTTGAAAACACCCCTTCACTTTGTCAACATCAACCTCTGCCTAAGTATCCACCACCACCACCTCCACAACCGACACCACTTCCACCGCCACCTCCATCGCCACTGTCGCCAACACAGCCAACACTACCACCAACTCCACCACAACCAATTCCATCACCAACGCCACCACCATCACCACCACCACTTCCATCTCCACCACCACTACCTCCATTTCCACCACCAACACCTCCATCTCCACTAAGACTACCTCCATCTCCACCACCACTACATCCATCTCCACCAAGACTTTCATCTCCAACCCCACGGCCACCTCCAACCCCACAATCCATTCTCCCTCTCCCTCTCTCTCGTATTACTGTATGTTTTTACTCTCTGCTTAACAAGTTCTTCTCAATTTCAAGCTCGTCCATCTAGTCTTCTCCATTCTCTGCAGTTCTTCTGTTCCATCCTCTTCATCCTATTTTACCATTTATCATTCTCATAATTCTCATCATCTTTTCCGTGTCCCGTATCGTCTTCCTCACCATCTTCTTCCTCATTTTTATCCTCGCCTTCATCCTCGGTCACTCCCCCCTCTCCCTCTTTTCACAGCCTCGACATTTTCGCTCTGTCCAAGAGATTTTTGTTTATCTTGTCATATAAATGAACATATTTTCGTTATCCCTTCCCTTCCCACTTTCATTATCTTTTGCGCGCGTCTACTACTCACTCGTTTGTTTTCTTTCTTTTTTAGTTCATTTTCTTTCCTTCTACGTCCATTTTCTTTCCTTCGACATGCGTTTTCTTTCATTCCGCTCCAATTTTCTTTTCTTCCTTTCCCATTTTCTTAATACAAATTTTCCATCCTTCATAATTACTCTCCTTTCTCTTCTGTTTTCCTTCTTTATCAGTTGCCATTTTCTCTTATGTTCCCTTCATTTTCTCATCCGTTTTCTTTTCTTTCACAACCTTTTTTTTTTTCTTATTCCCACCGTTTTCATTTCCAACCTCCTCACCCCTTTCCCACACACCTTTTCTATTCTTTTCCATTCAGTTCCCTTCCTTCCTCACTAATTTTTTCTTTTCTCTCGCAATCTCCATTATTATCCTTCTCGTATCTCCCTTTCACCGACTTCTCATCTCTCCCTTCTTATTCCATTCCCATTCCTTCCTCGTTTTATTTGGTTACATATGCACATAATTCAATATTTTCCTTCTTTTCCTTCATCCCTCCTTCCTTACCTGTCCCTTCCTCCTTCCTTCCCCCCTCTTTTCCTTTTCTTCGTCTCTCATCATCATCCTTCTC
>NC_134789.1:34621224-34628724 GCF_046742065.1 Oratosquilla oratoria
AGGAAGGTCAATTCAGGTGAACTGGGATCAGGTTAAGGAAGGTCAGTTCAGGTGAATTGGGGTCAGGTTAAGGGAGGGCAAGTCCGGTGAGTTTGGGTCAGGTTAGGAAGGACATGTCAGGTCAGTTGGGGTCATAAGCGAGCAGAAGGTAAGGCGTTTATGGTTGGAATAAAGCGCGGCCGAGGCAGAATTCCCTGTCCTCCCGGTTCGGAGAACCTGGGAAAGTTACCGAAACCGGGAGCAGGTGGAGGGATCGAGCCGAGGACTGCGCAGTTACAAGGAGGGATCAAACCCTCACGCGCCACAGACAGACAGACAGACAGACAGACAGACTCTGGGAGGTGATCTGAACAAACACGTTTCTCTCGATGCTCTCTCTATTCTGTATGTCAAAATTCATCATGTGGGAAGCGCAGAAATGAATAATTAAGTAGTAAATAAATAATCTAATACATGTTGTGAGCAAATAAATAGAATAATAAAAATAATAAGTGATAAAATCGTTATTTATATATGAACTGCAAAAATAAAATCTTTACATTTTCTGCCTGACAAACATTCAAACATTTCACAGAGAAAACAGTAAACGTCTATCAAATCTAAAGTCTGCTGTATTTTAGCCTCACCCCACAGGAATTAGCACCGAGTACCCCGCGTCCTTGCATTCCAAACACAAGGGGCACAGGTTAGCCCCAGCTGAATGCTTCTAGCATAACCTGATCAACCTAATCCAAACGATCTTTGGGGAGATATTTTTTTTTTTCGAAATCCAGAGAGAAATGTCGACGAAAACCTGAAGGAATATCAGCCAGTGGAAGTCTGTGGCACTGGATCGGTCTAAACTGGAAAATCCCAAGAGGGATTTCCAACTACAGAGAATGTTCCTCTGGAAGCCACGCTCCAGGTTTGATATAAACCATCTTGAAAAAAAAAAAAGTTTCTGGAACATTTCAAACGGAAAACGAAAACGAATCTAAGTTGCCCTGGAGTGATGTTAAGAAGAAGAAGAAGAAGAAGAAGAAGAAGAAGAAGAAGAAAATCCCTGCACCACCTTGACGGATTGACTGGAAGAATTACTTGACATCCCCTAATATGATGACTCTCTCTACAGGTTTTGTTCTGGCTAACTCCACACAGTTTTATTCAGCTTGATACATCGTAGCAAAGGTGCATCTGGCCTAACCCCTTCTCTGTGAAGGCACATTTCACGTATTTTGTTCTGGCTAACGTCAGACAATGTTACTGAGCTCAGGCTTGGACCGGGTGAAGAGGCTGAAGTTATTTCGACGATAAAGTGCTTGAGAAAGGAGAGTCAGTGTGTACAATAAATACGAAACTCAGCCTGTGTGATCAGAAGAGAAGGACAGGGAAAGTGTGACAAAGACTGCAACTATACGAGTTGGTGTAAAAATCCCCACGAGCGCGTGTGTGTGTGTAATTGTAAATACTGTATGAGTGTGAGTATGAACGTGAGCGGCCATGCTGGTGAGGATGTGAACGAAGAGAAGGTGTGCGTGAGGGCAAATGTGCCTCTCGTTTTGAGTGAGCGTGTGTTTGTGTGCGAGAGAGAGGAAGGGTAGAAGCGAAAGAGGGTGTCTATAATTCACAAAAAGGTTTTTTAGTTTGGCTCATGACACCTACTTTTCCCATTAGCTGTACCTGTGACTGGGTTAATGGTGGGGGGGATTTGCGACTGAACGACTGGGTGAGTGCCTGAGTGGGAGGGAGAAAGGGAGAGAGGGAAGGAAGGTGGGGAGGGGAATGAACAAGTAGAGAGAGGAAAGAACTTCTCAGTAATTATAATTAAAAAAATACTTCCCAGTGTGCTTCAGGAAATCCATTACCAAAACTAAGTGCAGACGACCAATATTGCACGTTTTTTCCTCATAACATAATATAAACTGACCTTTACGTATATATCGTTAACATACAAACACAAATCAAGACTAGTTAATTGATCATCGGGTACTGAAAAAATAACATGGAAAATAACATAATTAAATGGAAACGGCATGCAGCTGTTTACATCGAGAACGGGGACATCCCCCCTATCATGGCAATGGTGTAGCTGTGTGTCTGATATCTGCTGAAGAAGGATTTCCCGGTCGACTGGGTATCTGGTTAGTCATCTGTCTGGCTCCAGTGACGTCACACGGGTCTTGGCGCCGCGCCGCCGTGGCCGTCGGCGGCCCCACCTTGGTTGGACTTGCAAGGCAAGGCAAGGAAGGTGTTTCGTGCAACGTATTCCAGCGTTGCCAAACGCCTAGGCCGGTTTCAACTGGATTGTTGCGCATTGCGCTAAAGTGCATTATCTGCTGTAATTCTGGAGTGTATGCCCACACACACACACACGTAAGTCTGTAGATGAATGCATGCATGCATACAAACGCACGCGCGGGCACACACGCACGCTGACACACATGTATGCATACATGAGCACGCACGCACGCACGCACGCACACGCACACACAACACCTTTCCAGAGAAAACAGGTATAAAAAAAGTCAAACATGTAAAAAGTAAAATAAAATAAAATAAAATAAGATAAAATAAATAGAAAAAAAAAAAAATAAAAACATTGGAACTAGCAGTAAGAAAAAACAAACAAGCAAACAAAAACAAACAAGAGCACAGTCGTACACGCACAATGCTCACACGAGAGAAAATGCATAAATAACAACACATGCAGATCCATTCCCCTTCCGCTCACCCGTCCTCTCCTTGGCCTTCCAGCCAACTTTGGCCCCCTTTTTCCAAATCGTCCTCTCTTCGTCTGTACCTTCCTCCTTCTTCACCACATCTCCACCTTCCTGTTCGATCTGTTTCTAATTATGTAATACCCTTTTTTTCTATCTACCTACATATTTTCCCATGTCTAATTCTTCATTTATTTAGGTTGGAAACCATTTTCTTTGTGTCGCGTTGTTCATCTTTCTGTGACTCAAATGTAAGCAAGATAATGGACATGTGTACAAGTGAACATGCAGCTGTACAAAAACCAACGGCCTAACGCATTAACATACTGGACCCCTCACAAAGAAAGAAGGAAACGGACAAATAAAAAAACACAGGAACGCACGCACGCACGCACGCACACACACACACACACATGCTGCCATGTTTTCAATAAACCAATTGTTGTTGTTGATGTTGTTATTATTACTATTATTAAAACACGCACACATACATAACACGCACACACACAAACATACATAGACAGGCGCACACACATACATACAAACTAATATTCACACAAGAACGTTACATGCGCAATATCTTTTGCATCTCAGTTTTCATATGCTTTAAATTTCCTGGCTTAACACATTATCACGCACTCCAGCGTCTCATTTTTTCTTTTAAATAGATCCACGTCTTACATTTTTCTTTTCTCTTATTCATTGCTATATTTTCCGAAATGAAACAACACTTACAAAATCGAAAGTTGCAGTTATCCACATTCTATGCTGCTCATGTATGTTTCTCTCCCTGAGCTTTTTCTTAATTTTTCTCTTTTTCTGTTCCCTCTTGAATCTCGTTTAGAACGAGGCAAAGGCTCGTAAATCGTGAGATTTAACACAGAAAGGCGTGTGCCAAAAGGATAGAAAAAAAAGAGGGACTTTGAACATGAAATGGAGGTAGCAACATCTTCCAGTACAGTTCTTGCACTCTATCGACCTGTGGCCTTGTCACGAAGAAATCGCTAACCTTAATTCAATTTATACTCCTTATAAAGATTATCGGTCACTGGTACTATACCACGCACGCACGCACACACACACACACAAACACACGTTTGTGCGTGTCTGTGTATGTATACGTGTGTGTACGTGCGCGCGTGTGGGTGCGCGTGTGTGTACATTCCTTTCTGTTTTTTTTCTTGTCATCTCAAAACCGAAGAAACGAAGATGCTGGAACGTGTCCCTTCGTCCCCAATGCATTATGTACGTACGTACGTATGTATGTATATATGTGTATGTATGTATACATGTATGTATATATGCATGTATATATGTGTATATATATGTATATATATATAATATGTATATATATATGTATATATATACATATATATAATATATATATATAATATATATATGTGTGTGTGTGTGTATATAAAAGATACCGGAATGCAGTAACCAATTTGTCCCCGGTCAACTTTTCTCAGACCAAAAATAAATAAATAAAAGTAAGATAAAACAAAAACTGATAAATCTCCATAATACTCTCCAACCCTTTTTGTATCATCTGTCACAATTATTTCTGTTTACCCTCCATTTATAACTATTTAGTTACATCAAGATATATGTGGAAGTAAACTGCTAAACAAACATGAATGCCTGAATTGCAATATCAATAATAATCAAAGACAAAAAGAAAAGAAAAAAATAATAATGCCTTCGAAAATTCATATGATAATAATATTGAATGTTGGGTTTGTATTCAGTCTGGAAATCCCCATCCCAACAAGGGTTGTTAACCGTGGTCCTCCCATGGATTTCGCTTGAAAGAAGACAGGATTGTTGTTTGTATTGTATTAGCGTGTAATTGCAGCAGGAGGGGAGCAGTCGCCAATTGTCGGCTCTCCTTAGAAGAAATGCTGGGGCGGAACACAGTCGAGGTTTCTGCACCTCTAGGGGAGACTTTATTCATTCATTCATTCATTCATCTATCTACCTATGTTCTTATACTTCCCTTCTTCTTCTATCCATTTCCTTATTTCTCTTCACCTGTTAAGTTTCCATCAGTCCATAAAAGCCGGTGACTTTGTTCACTTTGTGTATTTTCTTTAGGCCTCTCTTTTCTTATCTTCCTCGATCTCCTCCTCGTCCTGTCTTCCCCGATGCATTCCCTCTCTCTTATCTATCTTGCACGGTGTTGCTTTTTCATCAGCTATTACTCTTTCTCTCAACTCTCTTTTGTACTGTATGTCTCTCATTTACCTCTCTTTCTCATCACGCAGGTCTCCTCTCTTCTTCTCCTATTACTTGCACTTCATCAGAGTTACTTTTAAGTACGTTTTCATCCCCCTACGTAAAAAACGACATTAAAAAATCTTCCCTTCTTATGTACCTTTCCTTTTTACTCCTTCACTTACTTTCCTAACTACCTTATTATCTAGTTTCCCTTTCCTTTCCTTCGTACTTTATCCTTGATTTGCCTTCCAATCCATTCTGCCTTCCTTACCTTTGCTACGTCTCTGTTCAATCTCATCTTACTCTTCGTTTTTCTCATAACTCATCCCTGCTCTCCACTACCTTTCCTCCTTCCCTCGTCTTTTCTATCCACCTTTTCCTGGGCCATTATTGCCTTTATCGTTTCAATATCATTGTCCTCCTTCCTCACCTGCTTATGTTTATCGCTTCCCTCTTTTTCACGATATCCTTTTCTTCCTACGTCCTTCTATATCATCCTTCACTATCATACCTCGTTATCCAATTTTATCCGCCTCTTCTCATTGCCCCAACCCTCTGCCCTACACCCTTATCCTCTTGCCACTCATCACTGCGGTATCCTGATCCTCCTTTATCCTTCCTTGCTTACCCTATCCCTCTTTCCCATTCTCTTCACTTCTTGGGCTTCTTCTCAACACCTCCGTCAAACTCTTTCCTTATCCTTAAACGAGCTTCTTCTGTTGTCTCTACCTCTATTTCCGTTCATAATACTTTCATTTCAGCTTCCTCTCTTCTTTCCCCCTCTTGTCCATTAGACATTTTTCCTCCTCCATTTCTTTTCCTTTCATCATTCCTTTTGTCATTTTCCCCTCTTCTTGTCGTCCTTCTTTTCCTCATTCTTCTGTCACGGTCCTCCTCTCCTCCTCATACCCCGGGTCCTTCCCTCCTTCTCCTCCTCCTCTTTACCTCGCGGCGCCCGAAGGAGTTTTAATCAGCGGCGGGTCATTCAGCTGTCGTGACGGCGCAGCTGTTGTCCGGGTCTAGCGTCCGGTGCAGCTGCGACATCAGCTGTCCGGCCTCTAGGGCCTGGGGTGGCCTACGTCCTAACTGTCCTAAGGAGACAACTGATGCAGCTGTCAGAAAGTGCGCGAGCAATGGTGGGCTAAGGATGACAAAAAATAAGAGCAAATAAAAAAATAAGTTAATAAATAAATAAATCTTCTTTAAGTATGATCAGTAACAGGTTTGACTCCTAACGTATCACCTCACAGTCACATAACTCTCGTGTGCAGCTGTTCAAAGTTCCGACAGTGTACACCTCAAAGTCACCGGTGCAGCTGGTTTTGGCACGGCGCCAAAATTCTTCTTCAAGGAAGAATATGGTTTCCGTGCGTGGAATTTCCAATGACAAAAGAAAAAGAAAAATCATATTTGTCACCATGATCAGTAGCCCACTTCAACACCATGACAGACATCAAAATCACCACCAGTATCACAATCAACCATCTGTCCGCTTCCCATCCCACCACCTGTCCCATTTCAATTCCACCACTTGCCCACTTCCCATCCCCACCTGTCCCCTTCCCATCCCACCACCTGTTCCCTTCCCGTCCCACCACCTGTTCCCTTCCCATCCCACCACCTGTCCCCTTCCCGTCCCACCACCTGTTCCCTTCCCGTCCCACCACCTGTTCCCTTCCCGTCCCACCACCTGTCCCCTTCCCGTCCCACCACCTGTCCCCTTCCCGTCCCACCACCTGTCCCCTTCCCGTCCCACCACCTGTCCCCTTCCCGTCCCACCACCTGTCCCCTTCCCGTCCCACCACCTGTTCCCTTCCCGTCCCACCACCTGTCCCCTTCCCGTTCCACCACCTGTTCCCTTCCCGTTCCACCACCTGTCCCCTTCCCGTCCCACCACCTGTTCCCTTCCCGTCCCACCACCTGTCCCCTTCCCGTCCCACCACCTGTTCCCTTCCCGTCCCACCACCTGTCCCCTTCCCGTCCCACCACCTGTCCCGTTCCCATCCTACCACCTGTCCCCTTCCCAGCCCACCACCTGTCCCCTTCCCAGCCCACCACCTGCCCCACTCCCGTCCCACCACCTGTCCCACTGCCGTCCTACCACCTGTCCCCTTCCCATCCCACCACCCGTCCTACCGGGGTAGTGTTTTCAGCCACAGTGGTACAAAAGGCGAACCAATCACTATTGTGTCTCTCACTCTGTCAACCCCCACCCCCTACCTTTCCCTCTCTCCTTCTCCTTACTTCTTCTTCTCGCTCCCTCCTTCCTTCTCCTTTCCTTTCCTTTTTGCCTCTTTTGTTCCCTTCTTTCTTCCTTCCACCCATAATCATTTTTCCACCTTAATATTTGCTCCTTTCCTTCTCTCCTTCCTTCCTTTCCTCATTCCTTTCTCCCCTCCATTCTTCTATCATACTTTCCCGCCTTCCTACCTCCAATTCCTTAACTCTATTTTTCCCTTACTCTCCTTCCTCGCCTTCCTTCTTTCCCTCCTCCCTCCCGTCCTTCCTGGCCCCTTTCCTTCCTTCCGCGCCCCCATTGTCTTTCTTTCCCTTTCTCCGCCCCTCGCTCTCTCTTGTAATTCACTTA
>NC_134789.1:34633724-34656224 GCF_046742065.1 Oratosquilla oratoria
TATATATATATCTTTTTTTTTTTTTTTTTTTTTTTTTTTTTACTACCAACTTCATTTGGGAAGGCCTACTACAGACCCTTCTCCCAATGGAGAATCTTTACAAATCTCTAACATTCGGAACACATACGCATTTCCTGAAAGCACAAGAATATCAAGAAATGTTTCTGGTGACCAAGTTATCCATATTTTAGGGCTTATATTTACAAAAGTTGAGATTTCCCATTTACAAAGATATAAAAAAAGGACGAAATTATAATGACGAATACAAAAATAGATAACTGTTTGTTACTGGATCTATGAGCTACAAATTTATGAGCGAGACAAAACTAGCAGGACGATATGGGAAGAACACAATGTAACCACCCATATCTTCATTCACTCTATCACATTTTTCAAGAATACTAAGCAATGATCAGGCTCTCTCTCTTAAATCAAACGTTTTCAAAAACCTCTCATCCCAAAATGTATAAAGGGAATAAATAAATAAATAAATAAAAAAACGTGGCGGTCCACACACAAAACCACTAGCACAAAACTCATTGCTGAAAAACTCAAACTAAAAAAAAAAAGAAAAAAAAAAAATGAATAAGAGAAACAGATATCCAAAAACACTTGAACTGACAACTCCTTTTAAGCGAAGAAGTGCAAAGAGGCAGTTCAGTTCTTCAAGCTGCCGACCTGGACTTGTTCCTTCCATTTCTCTTTCAATTCCCAATCTATTTCTGACGCAAAATAATTTTCGTCTGGCAAACTGCCTCTCCCCGAAGGCAGTGCTACACTTCAAGGTCCTACTTATTTGAGTTCTGGCTTACTTTTCATCGCCTTCGCCTCCTAATTCTCCTCTTCGACCTCCTCCTCCTCCTCCTTCATCGTCACATTCCTGTCACCATCGCGTTCGCGTAACAACTTATCAAGAAGAAAGTGCCTTTCTTTCAACAAATGTTGCCTTTTCCGTCAGATGCGTCCGTCGGGAATTCTAAATAACCAAACAGAAGCTCGTGTGTGTTCGCCATTCCACCGGTTCATCAACATTTCTCTCTCTCTCCTCTGTAACGACTCCCCCTTTCTTCCTCCTCCAAACTAAAACAAAATAACCGAGCTTCCACAAGGTCACCCGATTCTCCCACTTGCCCCAAAGTATCCAAGCGTGTGGTGGCACCGGCCGTAGGAAAGCGTAGCCTGACAGGAACTTAACCATTTTATTTATTTTCTTCTCACAAATGGTGGTGCTTCTGATGGCAAATACCTTTCCCCTTTACTCATAGACTCTTTGCAACACTCCTTCAGTCTTTCTTCTCCATCTTTTGGTCGTTCTTAGAACCTTTTCTTTCGTGACTGTACCTTCAACCACGTCTTTTCATTGCCCCCCCCCCACTTCTCCATGCACACACAAGCGCTTCTGTAAACACAAACATTTGCAAGCAAACGCAATTTGGAAATCTATGCTGGTGGCCTGAGAGCACTTGCGTTGACTAAATGCAAGCACACAGAAATGCTTTGATTTTTTTAGCATCAACACACGGTTATATAACACAGTGAGCGATAAAAATCGTCTTTCTATTAAACTAGATTGAAAGACTGACCAAAAATAGTGGTTACCGATGTCAATTTATTTCACTGAAAAACGAAAGAAAAATAAACTCTACAACATCTTTTGAACACAAGGACTTGGTCTTAAGCTACTGTAATACTATTTTGTAAATATCTTTTGACACATTTGAAAGTTCTTGTATACAAATAATATAGCAACAGTAATATAGACACAAGTATCTAGTGGCATTGATTATTCATATGTAAAAATCTCCTCTCCTGCAATAAGATATCTGATGACACGTTATACACAAGCCAATCGAAGCTCGCTGAGCATTCCGTATTGTTAATCTGCTCAAATAACTCCAAATTTGAGGCAAAAATGTCAAGGTCTATGGTAAATGAATGAGCAAGCAAACAATAAAACAAATAGATAAAACAATGAATGAATAAATCACCAGATAAACAGATATATAAATAAATAAATAAATAAACAAATAAAATAAATAAAATAATACATGACTAGATAAATAAGTAAATAAATAAGTAAATAAACAAAAAACAAACAAATAAGATTGGAGATATAATGAATAACCCTTTTTTTGCGGTAAATAAAAAAAAAATCGACATTTTGAAGAAAACAAAATTTTTGGGTAGCGTGGGTATTCACAAAAAAAGACCCGAGAAACTTTTCACTACGACAAAGAAGGAAGTCTATAATTGAGAGCCCCAAATATCTGTCCCCAAGACGATGAACCTATTGCTGCTATCACTGGTTTCAAATTTACCTCTGTAAACAAACAGAATACGATTGGTTTAAGTTGAAAAAAGAGGAAGAAGGAAGAGAAAAGAGAATGGCAATAGCTTGCTCCTTCTCTCTATACTTCCCTCTCTCTCTCTCTCTCTCTCCCTCTCTCTCTCTTTCCCCAACTCTCCCTCCCTCCCTGTCTTTGTCTCTTTTGGGAAAGGCGAGTAGAGGAAATGGACGTCGGAAAGTGAAAGGACGCGAAAGAGAAAGAGAGAGATGGCGAGATAAAAGGTGATAGAAAGAACAAGAGAAAAAGCAAGGGAGAGATAACAAAATTGTGATAGACAGGATGAGAGAATCAATGACTAAATTTAATCTCCTTGGCCTGATCAAGGGTAGACGCATTTCACTGTTGATGCAACACAACAGCGAAGAAGGCCTTCAAGCCACGAAAGACACAGTAGTCACTTTGGCCCTGTGAACCTTAGACATCGAGGGAGGATGGTGGTTTGATCATTCAATGTTCAGCTGTATTATTTAAAGAACAATTTCTTTCTCTTAATTGTGAGGACTCAATTTTACAAAACCTAGCAAACAGATAATAGTAATAATTATATATATATATATATATATATATATATATATATATATATATAGACATACATATATATATATATAATATATAATATATAATACATATATATATATATATATATATATATATATATATATATATATATATATATATATATATATATATATATACATATATATATATATATATTTGTACCCTTGGTATATGTATATATATATATATATATATATAATATATGTATATATACATACACATATATATATATATACGTAAAATATATTGCATGCGCTTTCCCATATAACTTCAGAGGTATTAAATATCTGACTGCTACATGTTTGCAACAAGGAAACATTTCCACGCTTTTCCTAGGGCGTGGTCACATCATTTAAAACTTCATATGTTATTTTAAAAAATGCAATTGTGTTGGCCAGAAATGTGTTGAGAAAAAGCGGGCGGGCCGCTCATGCGAGGCGAAGAAATTTGGTGGCCACACGGATCAACAACCTAAGGAAAATACACAAGTAAATAGATCCACAGAGAGAAGGAAGATCAATGTTGATAAATCTGCAAATTGCTATTCAAATAGGTAAAGATATAACTGAGGAATGAATATATGAATATCAAATAAATAAATCGTTGTCTCCAAAGCACGAACACAAAGAAATGAGGGAAGACAGCAATTACGAGAATGCAAAAGAGAACAAAAGAGAGGATAGGAGAGCAACATAGGACAGAAGAGAGCAAAGGCAAAAGAGAGTAAAAGAGAGTAGATAAAAGCTAAAGAGAGCAAATAAAAACTAAAAGCTAAAGAAAGCGATAGAGAGCCACTAATTTAAAGTTGGATCATCAAGCCCCAAACTCCTTCAGTTTCCCAGATTTTTTTCCCCGAATAATCTTACTCTCTTTTTTCATTCTCCTATTGATCTCCCCTTCCCCATTGCTCTCCTTCCCTCGCTACACCTCTTCGTCATCATCCTTTATCCATCTCTGCCTTGTAAGTAACCTAACCCCCACGCTCCCCACTCCCCTCCAACCACCTAACTCCTTCCTATCTCTAATTATCTCTTTATCTGGCGATGAAAATATCGAGTCCACACATCAGAAACAGTTTTGCCTTGGCCGAAGTCGCCGGCTTAGCTACTAGATGCTCCGGGAGCCAGGGCATTTGGCACTCACTGCTGACACCAGTTGGGGATTGTTCCGGGCTTTCGTTTCATGGGGCAGAAACGAAGACATATAGAGGAGGAGGAGGAGGAGGAGGAGGAGGGGAAGGAGGAGGAGGGGAAGGAGGAGGAGGGGAAGGAGGAGGAGGAGGAGGAGGAGGAGGAGGAGGAGGAGGAGGAGGAGGGGAAGGAGGAGGAGGAGGAGGAAGAGGAGGAGGGGAAGGAGGAGGAGGAGGAGGGGAAGGAGGAGGGGAAGGAGGAGGAGGAGGAGGAAGAGGGGAAGGAGGAGGCGGAGGGGAGTAAGAGGTGGATGGAAGGAGGAAGGTAGGATGGGAGAAGGGGAGGAAAGGGTAGGAGGGGAGATTGAGAGGAATGGTAGGAGGGTAGGGGGAGAAGGGGGAGGAAGTTAGGGAAGAGGGACGGACGGGAGGAGTAGGAGGAGGGGAGGGGGGGAGAGAGGGAGAAGGGGAGGAGAAAGGAGTAGGAGGGGAGGAGAAAGGAGAAAAAAAGGGAGGACAGGAAGGAGGGGAGGAGGAATAGAGGTGGATGGGGAGGCGGGGGAGGAGGGGGCTGGGGGAAAGGAGCAGGGAGAGGAGACGGGGGGAATGAGGCGTGTAAGAGGAGGCGGTGGAAGAGGAGAAAGTGGAAGGAAAAGGTGGAGTAGAGGGCAGGAAAGACGAAGAGAGGAGGGGAAGAAGAGAAGACGGGGGAGGCGGAGGCGGGTGAGGAAATAGGGGTGAAGGAGGAAGAGGAAGTGGGAGAGGAGGAAGAGGAACAAGAGGAGACAAGGGAGGAGGCAGGGGAGGAAGCGCGGGTGGAGGCAGGGCAGACGGAAGAGGAGGCGGGGGCGGATTAGGAGGGAGAGGAGGAGGAGGAGGAGGAGGGACAGATGAAGCGAACAGATCGATGAATGGATAAGCTTGACGAGGCGAAGGAGTGCCTGCGACTGAATAGATGCACAGGCATTAATCCACATACATGGCTATACATGCAGTGTACTAAAGTTAATTTTACATACATACATACATACATATAGGCATACATAAAAACACACACATGCACATATATACACACATACGTGATCACACACAAACATATACACACATACATAAACACATATATACATACACACACACGCGTGCATACACATACATACATACACGCACACACACACACACACACACACACACACACACAAATTTACAAGACAATGCAAGCAAACATATAAGGAGTTGTTCCTTGACCCTCACAATTCTCGTATGCCCTCACATCACTGGTGTCACGTATGCATTAAACTCCGACAAGCCCCAGGCGATTTCATTCAGCCGAGGGAGCCGAGTTCTGACCTTCATTTGAATAAAATAGTCTCATAGCTGGGGAAGGAACCGAAGGCTTTGTACTCACGAGACGGTATCACGCCCGAACACGCCACAGTGGCAGAGGCGTGGGACGGAATATCAGTCGATTAACATAACTGGATTAAGAACGAAGGTAAGTAGTTTAGTGAAATGGCGTTCGTTCAAGAGACTGTGATGTCGACGTGATTCGGGATTCGAACGTCTAAAAGAGGGATTAGCCCTTTCGCTGTGGATGGGGCCTTCTCTCCCATGAACGAGATCGTCTGGCCGCAACTTGAATACATATCGGCAAAGGAGTTTATTCAGCAGAGGGTGGACCACGGCAGCTCATAACTGCTACTCGACCTAGATGTTTGACCTTGTTGGGCTAAGGTGACAATTTCGGTCACAGTTCAGCGCCCCCTGTCGTGACCCTTCTCTCTCTGGAAGCTGGGAGACTCCTGCTTACTCTGCTCTTCTATGACCTCGGACAGCCTGGGCAAGAGGCAGTCATCAGGACCAAGCGAGGTCAAATTCATGTATATGGTCTTCCGAGACAAGTTCGACTGACCCTCCCCCTCAATCTCCCTCCACCTGCGCCACGAGTCCAACTAATCCAGTTCCACATCTTCATGTAATCCAGTCCACTTCAATCTTAATCCACCGGAGAATCGCCTATTCGATTTCCACTAAGGTTTCAGTAACTCCAACGCTTCATCTTGTTCGTTCGTTCGTTCTTCTGGTCGTTCGTTCGCTCGTACGTTTTCCTGTACGTTCGTTCGCTTGCTCTTTCATCCCTGTGTTCACTTGTATATTCATTCGTTCATTTGCACGCTTGCTAGTTCGTCCACTAGTTCACTTATTCATTCTTTTGTTTCCAAGTTCACTCATCCTCTCATCTTCTCTTTATAAAAAATACTGTTGGCCTAAAGTCTATTTTCACCCAGCTTGTTACACAAAGTTATATATTCTTCTGTGAAAGATGTACTTCCTAACATTGCTTTAATCCATCTTCCTTCATCATCTTTGTTTTATTTTGACCTCTTGCTCATTTTCCACCTCATGCAAGCAGACATCTTAGTCTACTTTTTCTACTCCCTTTTCTAATCTAAATATCATTATCATACCATCACCCTCTCTCTTCGCTTCTCCGATGTAAGAAGTCCTAGTCTTTCTTCAGTCTCTCGTCATATGTCTTATCTTTCAGACTTGGGGTGGTCTTGGTTGATGGCTCTTAGTATTCTACTTTCCTTATCTATTTCTTTAGGATCAGTGAGCATACCATTGGTGCATACTCCTGTTTGGGGTGAATCATATCTTCAATCATTCATTATACCCTTGTCCATGTAACGAAACCGCACTTTTATATTCATCAGGAACTTAAAAGCTTCTCCTGTTATTCCCTCCATATTGCTTCCCGGCAGCAGAACATCTGATCAAAATTCCTAAACCTTTTCCTTCCTTTACTTTCGCGATTATTCAGTTTTTCATTTTAACTCTTATCGTCGGTTTTTCCTCTAATTTGATCCAATATATGTATGTATACATGTATGTATGTATGTATGTATGTATATACGTATGTATGTATGCATACATATATGTATGTATCTATGCATCTATGTGTGTGTGTGTGTGTGTGTGTGTGTGTGTGTGTGTGTGTGTGTGTGTGTGTGTGTGTGTGTGTGTGTGTGTGTGTGTGTGTGTGTACGCACACGTATGTCCATACATAACAAATGTGTTGCAATAAAAAATAGATAGGAATGGTTACTGTTGTATCACATAAATGAAATTGTCTGGGAGTAGTGACAAGACGTATCATCTTGATCGCACAGTCAAGAAGAGGGACATATAATCTCCGGCCTGTGACAGAAGCTCCCTAACCAGCGTCAGCATCATCTCTTCTCATCTCGTCTGTAACAATCTTTTCTCAGTCTTAGAGAGGGCTCTACAGGTTAACCCTTTCGCTACGTTCTAAGTATTTCAGTGAACATTCTGGCTGCCACCAGGTGATCGTGCTGATCTCGGCTCACCTTAAGCCTTCTATCGAGTCCTAATAACTTCCGAGCCGACAACTGATGACCACTCATCTCCTTCCTCTAAAAGAAAATTTCCTCTTAACCTACATTTGGGCTGAATGCTCGTGCTGTGGGGGCTCACTGTAGAGTGGAAAATAAATAGGCGATGAATACAAGGACACCCGAGAAAGGAAAAAAATAAATGGGTATTGACCAAGTAAAGCGTAGAAGGAATGAGGGAGAGGCAGGAGAGGGGAGGGAGAGGCAGGCGAGGAGAGGGAGGGAGGGAGGGAAGGTCTTCCAATATTTTAAATGGATGACGTGTCAGTTCGCGGGGACGTCGAAGTAAAATAGTTGGGTAAGTAGCTGGCCAGTTAGTGAATAGCTGCAGGTCTGATGGACTGGACGCAATGATTCGCGCAATAGTATCACATAACTCCTAAAACACAACATAAAACCTTAATGAAGTAGTCTGTCATTTGCCACGAGATAGTGATTACCAACCTATTTGTACACAGACTCCCTTCACTTAACCTAGTTTGTTTAATATGCTGGAAAGGATTCTGGCATTAAACGAAATCATCTAATATTCGCTAACTACTAGCCTTCCATCTACGTCTCCATCCCCTTCTCGGCGCTGAACTGGCTCGCTCGTAGTGGTTTTATCATAAATCTATATGCTTTCCTGCATTTTCGTTCATGGAATATTCATCAGCCACTCTGGCCCTCCAAGACTCATTTTTTTCCTCTCTTTGATTTGCTGCTCCTCTGGGGGACTTATCGTGAATATGTCCGCACTGAACCTCGATATCAATTTAGTATGCTTTTCCCTTATATTTACGTTCGTGTCCAAAACCTTTCGATAAATTTTCGTTACGTGGGAAGGGAGAGACATCAAGTAGGAAAAAGGAAGAAAATGTTATTTATAAAAAGGGAATAAATGACGAAAATTAACATGAGGGAGGTTTGGAACTTGGAGAAAAAAAGGAGGAGGGGAGGAGGAAAAGGGGGGGGAGGAGGAGGAGGAGGAGGAGGGGAAGAAGAATAGATGGATCTGGAGGAGAAAGAGGAAGAGAAGTAAGAAGAGGAGGAGAAAAACAGGAAGAAGGGGAGATGGGGAGGAGTAAGAGATGGAAGACGAGGAGGAGGAGGAGGAGGAAGAGGAGAGTAAGAAGGGAAGGAGTAGGAAGAGGAGGATCTGAAGGAGAGAGAGGAAATGAAGTAAGAAGAGGAGGAGGAGGAAAACAGGAGGAAGGGGAATTGGGGGGAGGAGCAAGAGATGGAAGAGTAGGAGGAGGAGGAAGAGGAAGAGGGGGAGTAGGATAAGCAGGAGTAGGGAGATGAGGAGGAGGAAGTGATGAAGCAAGAAGAAGAGAAAGAGGAGGAAGGAGAGACGGGTGAGGAGTAAGAGATGGAAGACGAGGAGGAAAAGGAGGAAGAGAGGGGGTAGGGAGAGAAGGAGTAGGAAGAGAAAGAGCAGGAAGTGATGGGGTAAGAAGAAGAAGAGGAGGAAGGGAAGGTGTGGGAGGAGCACGAAAAAGAAGACCAGGACGAGGAAAAAGCGCGGGGGGGGGGAAGAGGGAAGAAGAGTACAACAACAACAACAACGACGAGGACGACGACGACGACGACGACGACGACGAAGGAAATGGGGAACGAATTCCCTGACGAGCGGGAGAAGTCAGAAACGGATCGGGTGCGACACACCGAGGTGGATATGGTTACAGAATATAACATTTCAAGAAAATATAGAACAGATTTCGTTGGTGATGACCAGCGCTTCTGTCCTTTGGGGGCAAAATCGCACCGAAGAGTCGTGGGGTCTGAGGCGGTGTGGGAAAGAAAGATCGAACAAGGGCAATAGAAAGGATGCATAATTAATAGAAGCTAAAAGTGATCGGCACGTTTCTAAACAGAGATTAATGTCCAATCATGAACGAGTGCTGCGTGACTCTGGTTGGTTGGGGATGTAGCAATAGTCCCCAAAAGTCCGGTGACATGAAACTTGGGCACTAAACACCCCACACAGGGACGAAAAAATAGGAAAAATAAAGTAAATTGTAATAAACTGAAATCAATAGTGAATACAAGAAATCCTTAAAACTCCATAACAGACCCGAAAAGCATCGCTCGGTTACACACCGTTAACCAGACTAAAAAAAGAAAGAAATAAGCCAGATAAGGTCTAAATCCGATTAACCCTTCACGTTCCGTTTAGGGTGTTTTCGTTATTATTCTTAGTGCCGCCAATCTATTTCATTCATCCCCATTGCCTCACTTGGTGCCAAAGAGGGCCAAGAACAAGGACCCTCAGAGGCGGTACTCAGGTCTTCGAACTCCTTCTTCGGCACGCGCGAAGAGTCTCCGGATGAGCCAAAGAGATCATCACTCAGGAGGGCGCGTCCGGGGTGGGTGGGTGGGGGGGGTTAGACCCTCCGCCAGTGCCAGCTGTGGTATATGGCACTCTGGCACCCGCCCATGATCAGCTCTGATGGCCTCAATTTGCGTGAGAACCGGGACTTAATCTTCGATATTGGTCACGAGTCTGATCCGAACATGTTGCTCGAGTTATGGAACGGGAGGAGGAGGTCGTAAAGAGGACTGCCTGGAGAGTTTACCAGAGGCGGAGGAGACTGATATATATTCGGCATTGCGAGACGGATAAAGGAAACTGTTATTCAAGGCAATAGACTTAGCTTTGTGGGTTGTAAACGATTACGTCCACGAAATAAACAATTGTGCCTACACACGTGTAAGGAACACCCGCGCACGCACACACAGACGCACGCACGCACGAATGCATGCGCGAGAGCAAACACGCACACGTATGCACGCACGCGCGCGCGCGCAGGAAAGAGGGAGAGAGGGAGAGGGGGATAACCTATTGGTCCTTACATAGCTGTTTCGGTGCCTAATTTATAATTAATATTATCATTACTATTACTATTATTATGATATATATTTTTCCTTTTTCCTTTTCCTCCCCTTTTCTTTTATCTATTTAGAAGTAAATAATTCTAGTCGAAAGGAGAGATAGAGAGGGAGAAAGGGAAGTGAGAGGGAGGGAGAGAGGGAGGGGTGGAGAGAGGGAAAGTGGGAGACAGTAAGAGAGGAAGAAAGTGAATGAGAGAGAGGGGTAGATGAAGGCTGATTGGGAGGGAAGAAATTAGGAGGGAGAAAGCCGAGTTAGGAGGTCCGAGGGGGAAGGATTTGCATTACAAAAGCACGAAGGAACATTCAGGCAAATGCAGGTAGTCATTCGTTTTAGTTTTGGCTTTATTTTGCCGTTTAGATGCTGCGGCCCGAGGAAGCGGCCTCGCCCTTCGGCCCCATCAGGAACTCGCCCAAGAAAAGGGCGACTATTGACCTTTACTTGGCCAAGGTACAAAACACCCACTGCAAGTTTGGGCTCCTTTGCCATAACCACCTTTGCCACGTTCAACAACCCACTTGTGGGTTGTTGTCTTTTATGGACGTAATACGAGGTATATATAATTATGCAAAAGGTTGGTGCCTTGACTGAATAAAATCACCTGAAGGCAAGCAGATAAACTGGCCAGGAGCAATTTCAGGCCAAACTGTGTACTCGTAATATCTAGATACTGTTGCATTAAGAGAACCTCCAAAATGAAAATCCATTTCACTCCAAGATGACAATCGACGATTTCAAAATAAGAGATATGAACTGATCAGCACTGGTCTCATTTGTGAAAGTAAAAAATTAAATAAAGAAATAAATAACAACGAATAAGCTAATAGTCAATTAGAAATAGATAAATGAACAAAGAATAAATAAATAAATAGGCAAACAAATAACCAAATAAACAAAAATAGAGAAATAACCATATAAATAAATAGGTAAATAAATAATAAATAGATAAATAAGTAAAGGGATGAATAGATAAATATATAAATAGATACATAAACAAGTAAATAGATGAATAAGTAGATATATGAACAAATAAATTAATTAATAATTAGAAAGATAAACGTGTAGACAGACATCTAAATGTTTACAGCTATGAACGTAATATCCATACACATGTTCTTTCTTCCTTCCTATCTTAGGAGTGCTGGCTGTCCCGCCACCTCTCATGACCTCCTTCTTCTCCCGGAGGAAGACTCGAGCATCCTCCTATCTACCTATCTCCCTTACTCCTTCCCTTCATATCACCTTCCTGTCTCCGTCCTTCCCTCCATTCCTATCTTCATCCCCATCTCCATCCTTCCCTCCCTCCCCTCGCCTCCTTTCTCCTCTCCTCACCTCAACTCCCCTCACCTTCGTTCTCATCTCTTCTCTTCTCTTCTCCTGTCCTGTCCCCTCCCCTCCCCTCGCCTTCTTTCTTCTCTCTTCTCCTCTACTCTTCTCTCCTACCCTCCCCTCCCCTCGCCTTCTTTCTCCTCTCCTCTTCTCTCCTCCCCTCGCCTTCTTTCTCCTCTCCTCTCCTCTTCTCTCCTCCCCTCCCCTCGCCTCCTTTCTCCTCTCCTCTTCTCTCGGAGGGAGCGACGATAAATTTCGAAGAAGGGCTCGTATCCAGGGACTATTGACTGGAGCTCCTCCTCTCCTAATCTCCCATTCACTTTATCACATGGCCCGTCCGCTCACTCGCCAATCCAGGGTCATCAACATACACGCTGCAGTCGATTACATTAATCCTTTTACTGCCATTCACTCCAGACGAATATACACTTATACTCATTTATTTATATACCGGAAATATAATCCACAATAATCTCCGTTTACTGTGAAGTTTATGCTTTGGCTGCAAACGTTATGACGTGAAACCTTCACTGAAATGAAGATTCTTGGATTTTTCCCTTAATGGTGCTGGCGCTGTTGTTTTGTAGTTCTGGCGCTGATGGTATCCAATGCTTGCCAATGCAAATGCACGGTTTTATGACGCTGTAGATGCGTGGTAATGACCCTTTCATTGCATTTTCTGAGCCGTGCAAATGCGCGTGCGCAGTGTAACACCTGCACAGACGTATCTAGAGCGATTTAGTACGTTGTATTCAGTTGTACACTAGAATCATCATCTTTACTACATGTGTGCGCTACCTTTGCCACAGATGCAAAGTGACAGAGATACATCTGTGGTAATATACTCTCTACCTACGATGTTACAAACACAAACGAGAGTAGTACTGTATTACCAAGAATAATGAAAGCTGCAACACTGATTCGATATAAATGATACAGGTCTGGGATAAAATATACACCGACGCTGTCTACGCTGGAGTAGAGTAGGGGATACGGGGATGAGTTTGGCTGTAGATGTGTGTGTATGATAATGGTGAATAGGGACAGTGGAATCTACATTTCTCTCCACCCCTCAAAGTTAAATCTATTTCCATTAACATGTTTATATCTTAAACTCCCCCTTCCCCTTTCTATTCGTCTCCCGTTGCAGGCTATGAACTAGCAGGACGTATACTCGTGCATGAAAGAAATAATGAAAAAAAAAAAAAAAAGTGTCGGTTGTTTGAGCTTTGTATATTCATTTCAGCACTGTATATATTGCTTAAACCCTGAATGAAGCGTCCATAGAAAATCTTAATGTATTTTAGACAATTTAATACTTAATGTCAGATGATTTCACTCGGCTTAAGAGGAGCCTCCACCTTGTACGGGGTTGACGTTAGTGTGGCCTTCGCATGTTTATACACTTAACTTGGTGTATTCTTGTGCTTCTGAAAACAACTCGCCGAGTGCATAGTCAACATTGACATTCACTTCGTCTTTAGTTCCTTTCTTTCTTCTCCTCCTCCTCCTCCTGCTCCTCCACCTCGTGCACTAGCTCGTCCTCCACCTCGTCCACTGATTTGTACGACGACCACCAACTCCTCCGCCATCTCGTACAAAGAAGACCTTTATCACCTCATAGAACCACAAGAACCACGACCACCACTAACATTACCACCTTCACCACGTTGTACAACACCACCACCACTACAAACAACAACAACCTCAAATCACAACCTTAACTTCCATAACCACCACCTCTCCTCCTCCTCTTCCTTTTCCTCTTCCTCCTTCTCCTCGCCCTCCTCCTCCCCCTTCCTCTCCCTTTTCCTCCTCCTCCTTCTCCTCCTTAGAAGCTCGAGAACATTCTCAGCATCCCAAGGAGGATTTACTGAACTTGGCATTACTGTACCTTTCAGCGCCGGTCGCCGGTACTAAGATATGCAGAACTGAGAGTTCGAAAGGGTTTGGGGGAAAAGAGGAGGAATATTGGAGAAACAGCGAGGAGGAAACAAGGAGAAGGAGGGTCTGGGAACGGGGCAACGTAAGTGGAATTTAAAAGGCAGATGTAATGAGTACAAGAAAAGGGAATGACAATAATAATTCAATATATACAGAGTGTGTATGTATATATACATAACTAATATTTCTTTGGTGTTGACTTGAGTATGTCCTGGAAAATTGTAAACACACGTAAGGAACTACATATCCGGAAATGCTACGAAACATTACTGAGAGTAAAATAAGTCGGGAAATCACAGTCCCCAATTCCCCCTCCAAGAAATACCATAGAGATGAATGGAACAGCCTGTTGACAGCTACAGTAACGGGGTTGTCCCCCGTCGCGGAAAAGGTTAATCTTGTTTGTTTGTAGCCCGATAACTACCTCGGGTTGACATGAAAATGGATAAAATAGGCTTGTGGTAGAGAAAGGCTTAACAACGTTATGCTTCATTTAACTATCTATTTATCATTATCATTTTATCTGTTTATTTATTAGTATTATCTAGTTATTTCTTAACAGTGTTATGTTTCATTTATATAACTATTTACTATTATCATTTTATATGTTTATCTATTAGCATTATCTGGTTACTTGTTTTTATTTCTTTTCAATAAGTGATCGTATATTGTCTTCTCGGTGCGTTGGAGTCGCATCTCTGTTTGCAATCTCCTCTCAAACTTTATCCATATTTGTGCATGTCCATTCCCTCTTCTCCTCCCCTTTCGTCTATCGGCTTTATTTTATTTTCCCTCCATATAATTCCTTATCTTTCTTTCCTCCATAAACATTTCCCTGCCCTCCACATACCCCTCCTTATTCCCCTTCACTCTACGTATGTGTGCTTCTTCCATATTCTCTCTACTTCTCTTCTTTCCTTCAAACGCTTAGTTCCTTTCTTCTCTTTCTGGAAGACACAAGACACGATGCTTGTCAGAAGACACGGAGTGACTACAAAAGACACGATGAGGCAAGACACAATGAGACAAGACACAGCGAGATAGGACAATACCAAGCATGAGACAAAACAAGACACGAGGAGAAAAGACAAGGCACAAGAAGATAAGACAAGAAACAAATAGAAAAGGCACAAGAAGACAAGGCACAAAGAGAAAAGACACAAGGAGCCAAGACACAATAAGACAATGCACAAGGTAACAAGACAAGACACAAGGAGACAAGGCACAGGGAGACAAGACACAAGGAAACAAGACAAGACACAAGGTGACAAGAGAAGACAAGACATATGGAGACAAGACAAAAGGAAACAAAACAAGGCACAAGGAGACAAAACGAGACAAAAGGAAACACGACAAGACAAAAGGAGACAAAGCAAGACAGAAAGAGACAAGGCAGAAAGAGACAAGACACAGGGAAACAAGACAAAGATCAAGTAGACAAGACAAGACACAAGGAGACGAGACAAGACAAGACAAGGAGACAAGGCAAGACACGGCGAGTCAATAACAGACATGACACAACGAGACAAAAAGTGACGAGACAACAATAGGGCACGGGAGGCGGATGAGACCTAACGAGCTGAAAGGAATCCAATGTCCCTGATGGAAGGACCGAGAGAGAGAGGGAGGGGCGAGAGGAGAGGGAAGCGAGGGAAAGGGAAGGGTGAGAGGGAGGGAGGGAAGGGTGAGAGGGAGGGAGGGAGGGCGAAAAGGAGGACAAAAACGAGTACCAGAACTTACAAAAGGAAAGGTCAAGAAAAATGGGCGCTGTGGATTTGTTAAGGAAATGGGTCCAAGGAGAAGCTGCTCTTAGGGAAGAAGAAAA
Source organism: Oratosquilla oratoria (assembly GCF_046742065.1). Classification (NCBI taxonomy): domain Eukaryota; kingdom Metazoa; phylum Arthropoda; class Malacostraca; order Stomatopoda; family Squillidae; genus Oratosquilla; species Oratosquilla oratoria. Next base: position 34,649,143 of record NC_134789.1, read on the forward strand.
ATTGTAAAGAAAAAACAACCGATGAAAGGCTAAAGAAGTGTATAAAAAAAAAAAAACGTGAGCAAAAGAAACAGAAAATGAGATGGAAAATTATGTACATTACATACATATATATATATATATATACATGTATATATATATATATATATATATATATATACACATACATTACAAAGGATTACATAGGAGGAGCAAGTTGACAGGAGACCTTTTGGTTCATAACTAGGTTGGATGCGAAAAAATATGATAAAAATAGATAAAATAAAATAGAAATTATGATAATATAGATAATAATAATTAAAATAAATAATAAATAGGTATAGTTAAATAATAAACAAACAGGTAAATAGTAAATAATAATAAACTGACATAAATAATAATAATAATAAATAATAACAAACAAAAATCAAATGATATAAAATAAATAACGGATAAATAATGATAAATGGAAATCAAGCAAACAATAAATAAACATACAAATAATAACATAAATATAATAATATATATATATAAAATACACCACACGCATACATACACACACACTCAGAACTGGACGGGCTAAAGAAGTAGAAATAATATGACTGAGCTGGAAAGAGAACTGTCACCAATATTGACAAATGCACTAAGGTTATGACAAGGGTGACAAACAAACCAGCAGAGCGAACAGTAGAGAGGGAGTGGGAGAGTGGGAAAGGGGGCAGTTGGCTTTCGCCACAATATACGAGGCCACCAATAGGAGCCATTTAACGGAATATCCGGTCCGACGGATCGGGTATCCGTCGGGAACCCGACGGACAGGGATCTCAAGTCCCGATGGATCGAGAGCCCGAGGTCAACCTTCGGAATGAGATGCAGGAGGTGGTGGAACTCCCCTCTTCCCTCTTCCCCCCTCCCCCCCTCCCCGGACACACAAATTCTCGTTGGCGGGGAGTTGGGTGTGTGTATGTGTGCGTGTAAGGTCACAGCATTACCCATAGAACGGTCATATACAAGCTTTGAGCTCTCTTCACGGAGGGAAATAGCTGTCGATCACGAGTCCAGTACGTGATCCAAGACCCTGATGGTGAATCCCACACACACAAAAACAGCAAATCCTCTCCCCCTTCCCTCTCACTTCCCTCCTCTTGATCCTCTCCCGGCTTTTCTTCATTCGACGAATGCTGATATATCAAATTGCATTCCTTTATCAACATAACGCTATTTTGTGGTCATTTTTATCCATCATGATAAAATAAGTAACTTGTAAGAAACCAGAATAAGTGGAAAAGTGCCACCAAGACTTTAAGGGATTAATTAGTAATGAGATTACTTTTGTTTCATGCCGAGAGAACAAGAGTGAGAGAGTGAGAGAGTGAGAGAGAGAAAGAGAGAGAGAGAGAGAGAGAGAAAGAGAGAGAGAGAGAGAGAGAGAGAGAGAGAGAGAGAGAGAGAGAGAGAGGGAGAGAGAGAGAGGTTGTATATGTACTTGTGCTTGTTTGATCTTTACCTTTATTTTACTATTATAATATCTAGATTTTAATCCATGTAATTTTCCGTTTCGCGCTATATCTAAGTTATTCCTAGTATTCATGCATCTGTATGAATTACTATATTTTTTCACATCTTTTAGACATGTAGCCTTCCTTGAGTTATTCTTGGGTCCTCTTTCAAACACCCCTATCCCTAATCAAGAGATCTCTTCTATCAATGCAGTCCATCCTTTTTAGTGACCTGAATATTGTAATCACATCATCATTCTCTTTGATCTTTCAATATAGGCCTGTGCGTTTACGTAAATGCATGTTTACATGCGTGCGTGCGTGTGTATGTGCGTGCGTGCGTGCATGCGTGTGTGTGTGTGTGTATGTGTGTACATGCATCTATGTGTGTATGTGTGTACATGCATGTATGTGTGCATATGTGTACATGCATACGTGTGTGTGTGTATATGCATATGTGTGTGTGTTTACATGCATGCGTGTGTTTCGTGAGAGCCAACTTCCACCTGCTTGCTTTCCTTACATTAATGAAAAAGCGGAAATCTTTTCCTGCAGCCGAAATTTTCTTAGCACGAACTCCACATCCCTATAAAGGGGTCGAGTGAAGGAAAGGTTCAAATTAACAGAATTTGCAGACAAAGACTAAGAGACAAAGATAATAACCCGGAGGCAATCAAAGTGAAACAAGACGAACCAGAAAATAGGAATTAATGGAAATTGGAGAACAGACGAAATGACTTGAGAAAAGGCAGGAAATGAAACAAATGGGATTCGAGACAAGGTTAACAGATGAAGTAATTGAAGCGCAAAGTTTTGTTAGGAAATGAGAGGAAGACGTTGAGATTATACGCTCAAGCCCCCATCCCCCCCACTCTCAAAAAAGTTAAATGAATAGATAAAAAGAAAAGTTAAAAATTATACAGGATGAATGGGAGGAAGATTAGTAGAAATGGTGGTGGTGGTGGTGGTGGTAGTGGCTGTGGTAATGATGGTGGTTGTGATGGTGGTGGTGTTCGTGTTGTTGTTGCTGGTGGTGATGATGGTAGGGGTGATGGTGGCAGAGGTGATGGTGGGGGTGATGATGGCAGGGGTGATGGTGGTGAGGGTGATGGTGGTGGGGGTGATGATGGTAGGGGTGATGGTGATGGTGGTGGGGGTGATGATGGCAGGGGTGATGGTGGTGAGGGTGATGGTGATGGATTTGGTGCTGTCGCTGGTGTTGGATATTGGTGACTGTGGTAAGAGTAAGAAGAGCAAAGCCACGAGGGGAAAAAGAGTCGAGCAAAGAAGTGAGGGGCAACAAAGAAACTGAAAATAAAGGTTTAGAAGTCAGAGGGGAGGGGCCAAATGGACCAACCTGAAGAAAACAGTAATGCATAACAACAAGTGCATCCTATGAAGACAAAGACGGATGCAAGTGGAAGAAATATATATTCAGTCGAAGCGTCATTAAAAATGGAAAAAATAACAAAATAAATATAAGCGTGCACATGCGTGCGCTATGTGGGTGTATGTACGACACTAACGAACAATTACGAAAGTACAAAGATACAAGAAAAATATAGTCAATTGAAAAGAAGAAAAATAAGAAAGAATAACTAGCCTATAAACATGTAGAAAAGCTAAAAGTTTAACAGTGCGAAAGAGGAAGATAAATTATTTTAAAGTACTTGTACAGATGAAAGAGATGGGAGTGGATACAACGATAATGAAACTGCAGGACTGCGTGAGCAAAGACAAAAGAGGAAGACACTCTTCAAGAATTGTTTTTGGCCGGTGAACTCAATTCGCAAGGTCCTAAGCCGACTTCGCTCTCGAAGACTTCTGTCTCCACCTCCCCCTCATCTCATCTCATCTTAGGTCATAAAAATGCGGACAGAGCAGTTCGCCTTCGAATGCAAAATTGACCCAGTTCCTAGTGGTCATTAGGCTCAAAGTGCTCATACTGGTGGTCGTTGAATTTTTACATTGAAACTGCCTTATTGCTCACTATGATCAAGAAATGCTAACTAAAGAGGATGAATAGTTACACGAATGAAACTCGAAATGACTTGTGAACGCACTACTATAATAGAAAACGAAAAAGAAGAAAAGAAAAGACTCCCTCAATAAATTATGCAAAATAGCAGAAGGAGAAAAGGGCCACATTGGGCTTTTTCGTAAATGTTAGGAGATAGATTTACCATCGGTCGATGCCGTTCTAACTCTCGTTATCAAGTGAACAGCTTCTCCACAGCTGATTAAAACCGCCCAGCGGATGATAGACAGGAATACAAAACGATCCCCATCACTTGCGAGTGCATTTATATCTCACTTTTAGACGGGAGGTTTCCCCCGAAATGAACTGAATAAAATTGAGTGGCTCCATTCATAGCTGAATATTACGATAACTGGTGTTGTCAATTAGCTAATCCCCTTAACATAGACTTGTACATATATTTTGTTCTGGTTGAGTCAAAGCGATTTCATTCAGTCAAAAGGTGAAACTGGTCTGATAGTGATCAGAACATTTCGCTAAGTTCTAGACTTCAGAAGTCTTCGGAACAAAAAGTTTCTGATATTCGAGAATTTTAGAAATTTTAGAAATTCCGAATAAAGAGAGAACTCTAGCGCGCCCCCGTTGGCCAAAGCCACTTGCCCAACCCCCTGATTGAAATGAATGGGTTATCGTCAATTCTAATCTTGCTACAATCGACGCGGTTTCAATCTTTAATGGCTCGCGGTGACCGCCATTTACCCTCCTTTTCGTTCAGTTCTCATCAGAAGTTGTGTCCACTTTGGTCACCTGTCGGGAGTAACTAAGGACTTCATAAGTGCGTCACTCTTCCCTCAGGCGTTTTTCTTTTTTATACAATATTTAAATAAAGTCAGAGATACGTCATAGGAAATTCACGTCATCACAAGGAAACGACACGTCACATACTCGCAGAAATGGTCACTGTCAAATGCCACCATAAAAGTGTCATGGAGAAATACCATTTGGTAATATTGTGACGAGATGCCGACCCTCCGCCAAGAGTCGGGAAGCAGCCGGCGCGTCCTTCCACCCAGTCAGTCACATTCTGACATCTTGCGTGGTCACGCACTGAGGATCCACTATGTCGTTAGACTCCAAATCTCCTTCAGATCTGAAAACTCCATTAGCAGAAGGCTGCAGGCTTATAAAAATCTCCTCTATAACCGTGATCTTTAAGTACATTTTGATCCGGCTGACGCTAGACGATTCCATCCAGATTTGAGTGGAGACTTAGGAAATGCAGAAGTCTCAACTGATCGAGACGCCACACAAGTCTGCCCTAACAGATAAAAAGAATTGTTTGTCGACTACAAAAATTTTCTACGTTAATTTGCTGATTTAGAGACGTTATCTCTTATATTGACCATATTATGGTGAGCGCTAGACGATTGTTTTCGACTTGGCCAGGCCCCCTGGCTGTTGAAGTGTGAAGACTGTTACATATCCCTCGGCCTTGCTCCTCTCTCTCTCTCCCTATTCTTCCCATTCCCTATTTTCACTTTATATCCTTATAATATGCGTTATACGTTCCAGAAAAGCCCCTTTCTTATCATATGCTCCACATGCGATCCCTCCTCCTCCATCATAAGTGCTCCACTGCATCCAGACAACCCCAAGCCCCCTTCCACTCTTAGTTAAGCCCCTCCCATCCATCACTGGCTCCGCCCCCTTTCTGTTCTTCCATCCCTTCTGTTGTCAGCAGTGATACTTTCCATATGTAATAAGCCCCTCCCTTACACAATGGCAGTTTGCCCAACCCATTAATAACCACGTAGCTCCACCCACATTTGTCTGCAGTTAATCGGCCTCTCCACCCCATCTCTCTCTCTTCTGATTTCCTAACATACTGCATTTTTTTTTATTTTACAATGTGGTGTGGGACCTTGACTTTAACGCCGTGTGCGAGCGTGTGTGTATGTATGTATGTATGTATGTATGTATATATATGTGTGTGTGTGTGTGTGTGTGTGTGTGTGTGTGTGTGTGTGTGTGTGTGTGTGTGTGTGTGTGTGTGTGTGTGTGTGTGTGTGTGTGTGATTCACCATGATCTTTGAGGTACTGGACTCGTGATGAAACATTTTTTTTACCCTGTTGGATGCGAGATTATGATTTGGTAATGTTGTGACTTAAATCCCCCTCCTCTCCACATCCCGCCCAGCCTTCCCCCTCTCTTTTCCTCCATCTCCCATCCGCCCCCCTTCTCTCTAAAAAAGGGGGAATGTAACAGCTTGCAGCATCAGGAAAGCTGTTCACGTCGAAGCTCGGCTTCAACTCGGGACGATGCAATTCGAAGAGACTTTTTAGTGACTGAACTTTGTTTCAAAATCGACTGACTCCATGCTGAATGGAGAGTTGTGATGGTGTTTTGTGAGTGTCACGGCATGCCTTCCTCATTCAGTACCTTGGAGACGATGTCAAACTCGGTAGGACGTTACCACAGATATGTTTGTCAACATACATAGTAAGAAGTGGCACAGAGAGCCACGATAATCTTTATAGTTCTAACGCCAAAACTAAATGCCGCGAAAAAAAAAATAGTTTCTCATTTCTCATCCCTGACCTCTCACCTCTTTTTCTCTGTCCGGTTCAAGTCTCGGCAGCTATCGGTCGTGACCTTTGACCTACAATGACCCAAAACTGCGGAACAAATTAGGGTTACATTATCCTCGCCCGCCCGATCTGGCTGATACTAGTGAAAGTTTATTCACCTTAGACAGCTCGGAACTATACTTTAGAAAACCCTTCAAATGCTTTTATGCACATAAGTGTACGTACATTTCACATGTAATCATGCATAAGTTACAAGTGCATACTTATGATCACGTAAGCAGGTGCACAACTGTATATTCTATGAAAGAAGTCTTGAATCAGATTACTTTAATTATGGAAATATAAACAATCATGCCAGGCCGTTGGGAGCTTTGAACTCGGGTCCCTCTGAGGGTGAGTCCCAAGCGTTACAATTCCGCACAGAGGGACCCGAATTCAAAGCTCGCAACGACCGGGCCTGATTGTTTGAATTATTTCGCTGTTAATTGTCATTTGCTCTATGATGGAAATATATATTTAGATGTTTAGTATTTTCGCTATTTCTCTGTTCACTAGATTTTGAGTACCATACTATTTTTATAAATTAATTATTTTCATTAAGCATAGCGTCGAATATAAACTCAAGTGTCATTACATTAGCGCAATTGAATGAATTTGTATCAACAAGCGTTTCAGTATTTATCAAAACAATGACCGGGAGAAAAATGGGGTATATACGAGTACACAAGATGGAACCCAAACAGATAGAAACTTGCTCATATACACTCACGATTACAAACTGATTCAACACTTAAGGGATCTAGCGCCTTCTTATGGACGAAGAACAAAGGGAAGAATGCAACACTAGTTCTCATTATAGAAAACAAAGAAACAAACACAAATCGCAAAGGAAACATAGACACACACACACACAATATATATATATATATATATATATATATATATATATTACAGGTGAAAAATGTAATCACACATTTGTCAATCACGGTAAAACCTCTGTTGGAGTAGAAAAGACTGGAAACGGGGAATCTATATAT
>NC_134789.1:34658724-34666224 GCF_046742065.1 Oratosquilla oratoria
TGTCTTTGTATATGTAACCTATTTGGGATTTATTCAACACAGATAAAGTTATTATGATAATAAACAAGTGTGTGTACAGCAAGAGGGAGGTAAGCGATGATGGGTGTGGAGATGCGGACGCAGGAACAGTCGAGCGAGGCGAGGCCTGCTCAAGGAAGTGAAAACGAGAAAGAGTGAGAGAAGGAGAGACACCAAGAGAGGGTGAGCGAGAGTGCCAGAGCGAGAGGAAAGGAGAGGGAGAGAAAAAGAGAGAGAGAGCATTCACCATATTTTAACGGAAGATATAAAAAACAATAATAATAAAATAAAAGTTAACAAATAAGAAAATAGATAAATAATAAAATAAGACAAATAAGAAAGAACAGCGTAAACTAAATATAAATAAATTAACAATGAAAATAACAAAATGGTATCATAAAACTAGAAAAAATCATGTAAAACCATCACGCGAATTGCTCGTTTCGTTACAGTAAATGGGCTGAAGGGGGAATTCCGAGAAAAAAAAAAAAAAAAGTAACGACAACTGTAAACATAAAGGCTAAGCGTGTTCCCACCTTGCGAAGAAGGGAAGGGACGCACAGAGAATGGAGGGGAGGGTGCGTGGATGGGCCTCGATAGGAGGGAAGGGAGTCGGGACGTGGAAGAGGAGTCGGAAGGTGGGAAGGCGAGTTGGGACGTGGTAGGGCGAGTTGGGAGGTGGTAGGGCGAGGTGGGAGGTGGTAGGGCGAATTGGGACGTAGTTGGGGAGTTGGGAGGTGGTAGGGCGAAGTGGGAGGTGGTAGGGGAGTTGGGAGGTGGTAGGGGAGTTGGGAGGTGGTAGGGGAGTTAGGAGGTGGTAGGGGAGTTGGGAGGTGGTAGGGGAGTTGGGAGGTGGTAGGGGAGTTAGGAGGTGGTAGGGGAGTTGGGAGGTGGTAGGGCGAAGTGGGAGGTGGTAGGGGAGTTAGGAGGTGGTAGGGGAGTTGGGAGGTGATAGGGCGAATTGGGACGTAGTAGGGGAGTTAAGAGGTGGTAAGGAGAGTTAAGAGGTGGTAGGGGAGTTGGGACGTAATAGGAAAGAACTGGACGTGGTAGATGGAGGAGTTGGGACGTGGTAGAGGATTTTGGAGGTGGTAGGAGGACAAGGGAGTAGGTAGGAGATTGGAGGAATGTAAAGGAGTTTCGAAAAGGTAAGAGTTGAGAGAAGGTAGGGGAATAGGGAAGCGGTAAAGGAGTAGGAAAGAGAGAGGGGAGTGGGGAAGAGGCAAGAGGCAAGGGGGGGCAAGCAGTGGAGCGAGGCATGACTGCTAGGGCAGGAATGTAGGGGAATGGGTAGTTGCTCTTTGGGAAGGAGGTAAGGAACTGCCCATTCCATTCCCAATGGTGGCTGTTGGCACATTTCCTCATCTGTCGCTTCGCAATTTCAATCAAATGCTACTTAATAAAGGTACAATTATATTAGAGTTAATAGAAGAAATAGGGAGGACTAACAGAAAGTAGAAGACAAGAGAGAGTGGAAAGAGTGAAGGAAAATGTTGGTGTAGTACAAGGAAGAGTGGAAAAGGGCTGGAGGAGTGGACTTGAAGAGTTCTGGATGGATGTGGGGGGAGTGAGAGTAGTGGATGGATGGTAAGTGATGAGGTGAGAGTGGTAGAAGGGTGGGAGTGAGAATAGTAGAGTGGGTGGAGGTGAGAGTAGTAGAGGGGTTGGGAGTAAGAGTCTTGGAGTGGGGGGGGAGTAGGGTGGGGGGAAATGTTGGAGAGGTGATAGGACGGACGGCAGCGGGCGAAGCATTTCAATCCGTGAGTGTCACTCGTTGCCTTATCGGACGGGGGCACGCTGGGGGCGGAGGAGGAGGAGGAGGAGGCGATGAAAGGGGGAGAATGGGGGGAGGGGGAAGAGGAGAACGAGGGGGAAGGGGAAGAATGAGAGGGGAGTGGGAGAGGGAGGGGAAGACTGAGGGGGGAGACGGAATGAGAGGAGGGAGAGAGGGGTGGAGATGGAAAATGGAGGAGAAAGGGGAGGGGGAGGAAGAGTGGTAGGGAGAGGGGGGAATGAAAGGAAGAGGGAGAGGGAAAGAGAGAGGACAGGGGAATGGCGAGGAGGAGGGTATAATAAGTAGACCGAGGGAGAAGAGAAGTAGAACAAGTAGAACGATTACAATGGGTAAAACGAAGAGGAGAACGAGAACGAGAGGAACAACGACGACGGCGAAGAAGAAGACGAGGAGGAGGAGGAGGAGGAAGATGATGTGTAGACTCGGGGAGGAACAAGATGACATGGAATCTGGCATCTGCCGACGTGAACAAGACGAGAACGACAGGCTTGCTACTCTGCTCATCGAAATGAACAAGACCCCTTCGCCACCTAAAAATACCTCGGCAATGAATAAAACGACGACAACTAAGAACATTAAAAGATAACACAAGAGCAAGAGCATAAGAATGCAAGAGACTGCAAGAGACCATAGAGCCAGCACTAGACAGTCCCATGTCCCGTACCACCTTTCGTCCCAATCCATTCAGTTACCTCAACTTCTCTTAAAAGATCAAATAATTGTTTGAGCGCTCACTACATTGACATGAGGCAATACGAGACACGGGGTAATACAATGAAGCATTAACCCTCTGGCTGTAACGAAACACTTTTCGGACCTTTTCTGTCATGCGATATTGTTCATCTTATAATGAGTAGAAATTGTACGAGTACAATATGGTGGAGGACCGTTTAAAGAAAAGAAAATCATCAATAGAGTAATATTATACATATTGGTGAGAATTCGCTTTATATACATTATATATATATATATATATATATATATATATATATATATATGTCGAGACATTCTGACAGGTTGGCGTAAGTAGAGTAGGAAACACAGGAGTCTTAGTCTTGAGTTTATTCCTGACTAGTTTCGAAGGTATGCTTAAAAAAAAAAAAAAAAAAAAAAAACATACCTACGAAACTAGACAGGAATGAACTCAAGACTAAGACTCCTGTGTTTCCTACTCCAATTACGTCATATATATATATATATATATATATATATATATATATCTATATATATGTGTGTGTGTGTGTGTGTGTGTGTGTGTGTGTGTGTGTGTGTGTGTGTGTGTGTGTGTGTACACACACACACGATATGAAGCAAGAAAGTTAGTTAGTTAATGAAAGAAAAAGTTATAACGGGAAGGTAAAACAGAGCAGGAGGAAGTCTGGAAGGCTCTTGAAGAGTACACCATGAAGTTGAGGGCTGTAAAACTCAAAAGACGAGTCAAAATTTCAGGAAGAGAACTCCGCACACAAGAACAGTGCATAAAAGGTGCAATAGGAGTCTCGTGTAGAAGGAAAAAAAAAATGGAAAAGGAAAGAAATGACGCAAGGCAAAGAAGTTGGGTAGCAATTAGGACATTACTCGACATCATTTCCCCGTTCCATTTCCAAATTTGTGAATATTTTATTTGGATATATTTCAAATCCATTTCAATTTTCGAGTCTCCTTTTTTTTCATAATTTCCTGAAACACCTTTCCTCCCCTCTCACCAAAGCTATTCACATCTTCCAGGAATTTTCCAACCTCCGATTTCCCATTTTCTTTCGCGCACTCTTCTCTAAGTTCCGTTTTCTATTTTTAGCTTCCCGTTTTCGTTCAAGCCCTTCCGTTTTCTTCCGCGTTCTTCATTTTTCTTGAGGGACATTTTCTGACCTAGTTTCTACCTGCGTGTACTTAAATTACACCGGCTTAACAAATTTAGTTCACCTTTTCTATTTGCTTTCTTAGACAGTCTGTCCACATCATAAGTGTTTACCATATACCAGCTTCGTTTACCTTCTTTTGAATCTCTTACCTGCTTCTGGCTCACTACACTCATTCTAAACTCGTTTACCTTCTTCTCAATCTGTTTGATCTCATACTTAATCTAGTCGTTCCTCTGGCTTCTTACTTAAACTGTGTGCCTACTCTGTTGTCCTGTAAATATGACAACGTGGATCTTTTTCATTCTCGTCATCATTTGATTTTATTAAACTAAGTAACACAGTCCGTCTCGGAAAACACGACAATAGAATGGACATTTCTTCATATATTTCTTCACGACTGTCTACAGGCGATTTTATTCAGCTGGGGACACTCCCTGGCCATTCAAAGGTCATACTTTACCTCGATCAACCAACAGACCGCAACATTTCTATTGTAGTTTCCACCAGACAATTTCATTCATCTCCGCGGCGCCCCATCTCGAGTGACCGACCCCTTCCCTACCGGGTGGTTCTCTTCCTGTCCTTCTGTCGGCCGTCTGGCTATTTCGTTCATTACAAAGGACTACAAAGGAGGAGCAAGCCGACAAGAGACCTTTTGGTCCGTAATTAGGTCGGATGCGAAAAAATTATAATGATAAATAAACAAATAATAAAAATAATAATAATAATATAATAATAATAATAATAATAATAATAATAATACAAATAATGATGAACAAACAGGTAAATAGTAAATAATAATAAATGGGTGCTGGTGGCGTCATCGGAAGCGAGCTGGTCTCACACTCACCGAGTTGTGGGTTCGAATCCCGCACTTCTTTTCCAATTTCCAGCAGTAACTATCACCTGCTCCAACAGTCCAAGCGCACAGGGCAAAGGTGACGGCTTCGGCCGCAGCTATTCAACGCCTCCTGGCTAAGGCTCCTGACCTCACCCCCCCCCCACCTTGGCACTCCCTCAGGGGCAAAAGGGGGGTTGTGGGTTGGCACTGCCCTCCGCGGTTGCACGCGGACCTCTCTCATTCCAAATCTTTTCCTTAGGCAACATTTTCTGAAAATTCTCCTCAACAACTTGTAGCCTTTGGTATGTTTCACAAAATTTGTTCCGCTTATCGATCTCATCGGTCGGGGGCCTTGGGCAAGACAGAACTTTCTGCAATTCCAAGTCTTGTACAGGATAAGCGAGGAGGAGGAGGAGGAGGGGAGAAGGGGGAGAAGGGAGGGAAGGAGGAAAATGAGGAGGAGGTAGGAAAAGGAGTAGGAAGATTACAAGAATAAGGATAAGGAAGATGAAAGGGATGGGGGCGGAGGATGAGGATGAGGAAGAAAAGAAGAAAGAGGAGGTGGAGGAGGAGGAGGAGAGGAGGAGGAGGAGATGAGGAGGAGGAGGAGTAGGAGAGGAGGAGGAGGAGGAGGAGGAGGAGGAGGAGAGGAGGAGGAGGAGAGGAGAAAGAGGAGAGGAGGAGGAGGAGGAGGAGGAGGAGAAGGAGGAAGAGCTGGAAGTGGTAGATGAGGTGGTAGTGGTACATGAGGTGGTAGCGGTAGATGAGATGGTAATGGTACATGAGGTGGTAGTGGTAGAAGAGGTACTTAGAAAAAGGAATAGTACAAGTGGAGGTACAGTAGGAATAGGTAGAAGAGGAGACAGCTCCTCACCTGACCTTGTTCACTCCGGACTCAGTTATTTTTCTTCCCTCCACTTCTGCCTCCCTCCCACCTTCGTCTTTCCGGCTATCTCTACCTTTTCGTCCTTTCCTATCTCCCTTGTTTTCTCCTTTCCCTTGCCCCACCTCTTCCGTTTCATCTTTCCCTCTTCCCCACTCTCTCTCCGCCCTCTTTAACCCCCTTTCCAGGAATTCCACCTTTTGCCAGTAGGCCCTCTTCCCTTCCATCCTTCTCTCCCCCTTGGCTCGCTCGCTCCCTCTCCCCTTCTCTCCCTTTCCAGGAACTCCACTTCCTTCCACTTGTTGGCGGCCCGCGGCGTCATCTTGGCGCCAGCGTGACGTCGCTCACATCCTTTGAACAACATGGGCAACGCCTTGGAGATCTACTTCTTTCCTCCACCTCCTCTTCGCCTCTGCTCTTCACATTTCCTTTCCTCGCACCTCCCAGCGCCTACTTATTTTGATTATACACTATTCCTCTTGTTCTCAGTTTTCAGTTTCGACTTCCCTCTGCTTCACTTCACTTCCTTATTCCTTCAAATGACATCACTCCTCGTGTTCTTCATCATTTAGTCTATTTTCTCTATCTGTACTAATTCTCCTCATTCACTGTTTTATATAATGTTTCCTGTGAGACTAAATTTTTCTTCTCTTCCTCCTCCTTCTCTTCCTACTACTACTTCTACTCTTCCTCCTCCTCCTCCTTTTCTCGAGCTCCACATTCTCTTCCTATTCTTGTCTATATTATCTTAGGTTCAATTATTTTTTTCTCGTTTTTCTTTCCATCGTTATCGTATGGTGCTGTGGCAGGTTGGTGTCAGCCTTATCTCGTATCACGTGGACCAGGACTCAATACTTAGGTTTACTGGTGAATGCCATCTACCCTGGCAGTGGGAGGGAGATAGCTTCCATCACACCCATGCACGCTCTGGCGTAGGATTACCAATTTTCACCAGAAACTGCTCTGGCTAGTTGGTCTTTAGTGTCAATTCGTAGGTACTCAGCTTCCGGCTCGATCCCTGACGATTACAAGTGAATGTCATTTGCCCTGGCTGTCAAAATACGTAAATTAATGACGACAGATTTGGCCGTGGTCGGTCTGGCGTAGCTCCCTCACCTTTTCATCATCTTTAGTACCTCCAGAAGCTGTTTAAACAAGAGTCTTACACAGCGATCCCCGATTATTTTATTTCCAGTGATAGGAACTAAAGTCCGCCACTGAGGTCATCAGGAGCTTCAGAAACAGCACAAATACCCTAAGGTTACTGAGAGCTCTTCAGAATGTTCAGACAAGAGCTTTGCGTCGTAACTCCCGAAGAACGAGGTTCCAGGGGAGAAACCGAAAAAGGCGCCACCTGAATAGGGAGATCTTGAGACTACCAGGAGCTCCCGAGGCCGTTCAAAGAGAAGCGGCCCTTTTAAAAGAAAACGACGGCCAATCCCGCTAACCAAAGAGGCTGACCTCCGAGCTAAGCCTGGCGAGGGATTTTCTCCTGACGGCGTTTTTTATGAGGAACGATGAATGGGCAAAGAAGGGTTTGGGGTCTTGGGAGAAGGGGAGCACGGGTGGGAGGAAATGTAGGCTGAGGGAGAATAACTGGAGGCATGTAGAAATATTGGCAAGGAGTAGGAGGATGCTATTTTTGAGCGAAGAAAGAGAAAATTATGAATGTTCGGATGGATGAAATGGTGGTGATGGTGATAATGACGACCATGGCGTTAACGACTATAACGATGATAATGATGTTGGTAATGTCGAAGGTACCAAAGATAACAGTGAAGGGAGAGAAGCGAGGGAATGGAAAAGGAAGTGGGTAAGTGGAGAAGGGGAGGGGTAGGAGATGGAAGGAAGGGAAGAGTGCAGAGAAGAGGAGGGGAAGGGGAAGTGAAAGGAGAAAAAGAAAGGAAAAAAGAAGAGGGAAGAGGAGTGGAGGGGGAGAAGTGGAGGGGAAAGGAAAGGGGAGGTAATGCAAAAGGAAAGTGGAAAGGGAAGAGAAGTGGAAGGAAAGAAGAAAGAGAGAGGAGGGGAAGGGAAGAGGAAGAGATGTAAAGGGAAATAGGAAAGGAGGTAGAGGGAATGGAAAGATAAATGTAGGGACGAA